>NW_028221574.1:0-51812 GCF_014529385.1 Adiantum capillus-veneris
TATAGAGTAGAGAGAGAGAAGAGAAACACGATATACGTGGTTCACCCAATGTGGGCTACGTCCACGGGAAAGCAGCCACTCAATGGCTTTAGCACTTCAAAAGAAGAAGTAGTTTACAAAGGGATTAAACCCTTGATAGAGCTCCCGCCTTACTTCACTCTCACCACCTCACACTCACTTTGTTTTCAACTTCACACTATGAAATGTGTGTAGAAATGGCCTCCTTTTATAGGCCAACAGGGCTGCCCTCTCTTATGAGAGACAGCCATGTGTAGCCGCCCTTGTGCGAATAAGTCCAAATCGGACCCTTCAATCCGCCCATGTGTGGCCGCCCTTGAGAAGACAAGTCCGCTTTTGAATTCTGCCACCGGCCATTGAATTCGTCCACCGGCCACCGGCCATTGACTTCCGACCACTGGCCATCGGCCATTGACTACCGGCCACCGGCCAACCGACCGTTGTTTTCCGAACACTTTTCAGCCGCCGTCCGGCCATAATATTCAGGCGAAAAGGAATATTTCGACGAAAAGGAATATTCCTCTAAAGTTGCCCCTGATTCTTGTCTGTGAAAATTTTGGTTTCCGTTGAGTGATTTTCCTTCACGCACGATGGCTTCTCCTCATAATGGGGGCCTTACAAATTTGCGCTTTTACCACAGAAAATTACAAGGGTAAATCAGGCTCCATACTTAACAATCTCCCACTTGGAGATTGATCTCCAAACCAAACCTGTGACTGCTTTCCATTCTGGCTTCTTATCCTTGAATGCAGATTGAAGATGAGCAAAAGCTCAACTTCCCCTTGTTGACCACCTTTGTAAACATGTCTGCAAGATTTTCACTTGTATGCACCTTTCCTAGCTTTAGTTGTCCCTCTTCCAAAAGAGTGCGTATGAAGTGATATCTCACCTCAATGTGCTTTGTCCTTGAATGAAAGGCTGAGTTCTTTGCAAGATGGATAGCGCTTTGGCTATCATTGTACAAGACACAATTGTCTTGTTTGAATCCAAGCTCTTCTAAGAATCTGTGAAGCCACATAATTTCTTTGCTTGCCTCCGTCATTGCTACATACTCTGCTTCCGTGGTAGAAAGTGAAACCACTTTCTGCAGCTTTGAAGCCCAACTTATTGTTGTGCCTCCAACCGTGAACACATAGCCAGTAGTGCTCCTTCGAGTATCTGTGTCACCTGCCATATCTGTATCAGCATACCCTTCTAGAAAAATATCAGCTCCTCCAAAATACAAAGCATTTGTTGTTGTCCCTTTTAGATACCTAAGTATCCACTTCACAGCTAGACAATGCTCTTTACCTGGGTTGTCCATGAACCTACTCACAACTCCCACTGCATGTGCAATGTCTGGCCTTGTCCTGACCATAGCATACATTAGAGAACCTACCGCTGCAGCATATGGAACTTTAGACATATAGGCTATCTCCTCTTGTGTCTTTGGACACATATCCTTCGTTAGTTTAAAATGACCAGCCAAAGGTGTAGAAACTGGTTTTGCATTTTGCATTGCAAACCTTTCTAGTACCTTCTTGATGTAATCTTCTTGAGATAGCTTTATTGTCTTCTTCGTCCTGTCCCTTGATATTTTCATACCAAGTATCCTCTTTGCAGCACCTAAATCTTTCATTGAAAAAGATTTGGACAGCTCCTCTTTTAGGTCTTTGATGTCCTGCATGTTAGCACTTGCAATCAACATGTCATCAACATACAACATTAGGATGGTGAATTTCCCATCTCCCAAATTCTTCGTGTAGACGCAGTGATCCGAGTTGCATCTTGTGAATCCATGATCCAACATCCATCGATCAAACTTCAAGTACCATTGTCCTGTTCATCCTTTCCGAAATCCCATTTTGTTGAGGTGTCCTTGGGGTTGTCCTTTGCCTCCGAATGCCATTGCTAGCACAAAATCTTTCAAAAGCTTGGCTGCAATATTCACCTCCATTGTCGGATTTGAGGCATTTAACCTTGGTACCTGTTTCATTCTCCACAAAGGCTTTCCACCTTTGAAATATGGAAAACACATCGGACTTATTCTTCATGACATAAACCCATGTTTTTCTGGTCGCATCGTCTATGAATGTTACATAGTACAATGAGCCACCAAGTGATGGTGTACTTGTAGGACCCCAAACATCAGAATGAACCAACTCAAAGTTTTTTATTTTTTCTTTCATTTCCTGAATTTTGAAATTTTACCCTCTTTTGTTTACCATAAACACAATCTTCACAGAACTCTAAGTCCACTTCTTTCAAACCTGGTAGAAGCTTCTTCGTTTGAAGGATTTGCATTCCTTTGGCACTCATATGCCCAATCCGGTAGTGCCACACCGCACTGTCAACTTCTGTAGTTGTTGCACAAGCTGAAGGCTGCATGCTGATAGTACACAAGTAAAGTGTACCGACCTTTTCTCCCTTGGCAACCACCAAAGATCCCTTTGAGATCTTCCACCGTTTGTTTCCGAATGCAATGTTGTGACCTTCATCATCCAATTGTCCTGTAGAGATCAAATTTTTTCGAAGAGAAGGAACATGCCTAACATCTTTAAGCTTCCATTCATTTCCGTTAGTAGTTTTGACAGAAACTGTACCTTTGCCGACAATCTCACAAGCTTCATCATCTCCCAAGTATACATACCCAAAATTACCTTTGGTGTAATCTTGGAAATGTTGCTTGTGTGGTGTCGCATGGAATGAAGCCCCAGAATCTACTATCCAGGAATTAGACACATGGTCTAATGAGAGAATTAGAGCATCTTACTCTACTTTACCTACCACATTGGCCTCCGATGTTGGCTTGTTGTCTTGAGACTCAGTCTCCTTCTTCTTCTTGGACCAGCAATCCTTCTTGACGTGGCCCTTCTTGCCGCAGTTCCAACATTCAAGAACTGACTTTGGGCGTGACTTGCTCCGCCTTAAGCGATCACGACCCTTTTGGTTTTTGAAATTCTCCTTAGGCCTTCCTCTTGTTTCCACTGACAGTGCAACACTTGATGATTCTCCTGTGCATCTCCTTCATATTTCCTCGCTTAGGAGAACACCCACAACATCATCAAACTTAAGAGTATTTGTGCCAGAAATAGAATTACTTACAGCCATCACAAGGCTGTCCCAACTATCCGGTAGAGATGATAGTATAAGGAGATCTCGCACTTCGTCATCGAAATTGATTTTCACTGATCGAAGTTGACTTATGTTTGTGTTGAAGTCATTTAGGTGTTCTGCAACTAAACCATTCTCTGCCATCTTTAGATTGAACAAGCGCTTCATAAGAAATACCTTATTGGATGCCGATGGTTTCTCGTAGAAGTCATCAAGTCCTCCGTGGTCTTCATCTCCGAAACATTGAAGGCCACCGTTGACGCCAAGCTTAATCGGATTGTTCCTAGTGCCTTTCGATCAAGGACAATCCATGCTTCATCTGCCATTGTTGCGGGCTTCTTCGCAAGACCGCCTAGTGGCAAATAGAGGTCCTTCTGGTAGAGATAGTCTTCAATCTGCATCTTCCAATGTTGGTAGTTTTTGCCGTTGAACTTCTCAATCTTGAGCTTCCCTTCCTCCGCCATAACTCCCACTCAATTCAAGGAATCCTTTCCTTGAGATAATTTAGCTACGAGCAAACCTTGCTTTGATACCAGTTGTTAGAAAATAAGAGGTAGCTAAATAGATTTTTGAGTAGATTACTTAATGGAGAGAGATAGATTTCACACACAAGAGATTATAGAGTAGAGAGAGAGAGAGAGAGTACACACGATATACGTGGTTCACCCAATGTGGGCTACATCCACGAGAAAGCAGCCACTCAATGGCTTTAGCACTTCAAAAGAAGAAGTAGTTTACAAAGGGATTAAACCCTTGATAGAGCTCCCGCCTTGCTTCACTCTCACCACCTCACACTCACCTTGTTGCATCAACTTCACACTATGAAATGTGTGTAGAAATGGCCTCCTTTTATAGGCCAAAAGGGCTGCCCTCTCTTATGAGAGACAGCCATGTGTAGCCGCCCTTGTGCGAATAAGTCCAAATCGGACCCTCCAATCGGCCCATGTGTGGCCGCCCGTGAGAAGACAAGTCCACTTTTGAATTCCGCCACCGGCCATAGAATTCGGCCACCGGCCACCGGCCATTGACTTCCGACCACCGGCCACCGGCCATTGACTTTCGACCACCGGCCATCGGCCATTGACTACCGGCCACCGGCCAACCGACCGGTTGTTTTCCGAACACTTTCCGGCCGCCGTCCGGCCATAATATTCAGGCGAAAAAGGAATATTCCTCTAAAGTTGCCCCTGATTCTTGTCCATGAAAATTTTGGTTTTCGGTGAGTGATTTTCCTTCACGCACGATGGCTTCTCCTCATAATGGGGGCCTTACAAATGTGCGCTTTTACCACAGAAAATTACAAAAGGTAAATCAGGCTCCATACTTAACACCTTGTGTGCACCCTCATGTTTTCTATGGATTTCTATCCATGCAAGTGTGTCATCAATAGACAAATATATATCATGAATCTCTCTACCGAGAACATAAGTTGTTCTAGTCATATGGTAAGCTCTACGAGGCAAGCTATGGCTAGCATCCTGCGTGTGCCCTACTTAAGTAGAACTACACTAGTGTTTAGAGGCTAAAATAGACTCTAACAGATCTTATATCTATGGTGTGAAATCTACGATTGTCTTGTCAATGTGCTCTAGAGGAACCTAAAGTGACAGTGTCTCACAAGTTGTATCTGCCTGCTCAAGGATCGGGGAATCTGGTCGTGTCTCAGCAATAGTATATGGCTAGGTGGAAACATTTTTTTATATGCTAGCACTATAGGTGATCAATTGATGGTGTGTCACTCTGCTACATATCAAAGTGATGAGAAACATTTAACAATATATTAGTGAATTTGGGAATTTCCCAATTCCCAATTTGAAAATGATCTTAACATTTGACCACATGGCCAAATCTTAGCCAAATTTTTGAGAGCATGGCTCAAAAGAGATTTTCAAGTACTACCTTGTAGATGAATTCGGCCTTTAAAATAGCTTGAGATTTGTTCATATGGCCAAAGTTTTAAGACATTGGTGATTCCCAAATTGGCTCTAAAGTCTCAAACTCTCTAATATGGTATTATTTGTCGGCTTAATGGGGTCAGTCTCATAATGAGGAGGCTCACTCTGTGGTAGTCTATGCTCTAGAGCTACGTCTTGTGGCATAGTCCTAGTAATTCCTCACAAAGGAACACAATCCCTAACTGGTCTAGGAGGTGATCTATGATTTGACTGGGTGGGAGCTGTTGTAGGTAGTCTAGCTCTATAACATGCTGGATCTAGCAGTGGTCAGGGCATATATCACAATTCTACGATCAACACATAGATGGTGTGATCATTGCCTATATATACTCTCTCTCAAGGATATTGGTCAAACAATAGCATGGCACTCACACTCAGAGGTGACTCGCAAGGTGTGATAGACTCTTGTCTATACCTAAATCCATAGTTGTCAACATATGTTTGTGTATGCTCAAGTCTATATAACTCTACTGGTGTAGGATGAGTACATGTATCTAGAGACTCATTGTCAAATAGATTCTATGTGCTCTGTAAGTCTATCTCAACAAGCATCGGCAAGAACATTGAATCATACTCATCTCTGAAGGATCCTTGCAGTCTTGACCTAGGTCTAACTTGCACTAGTTGATGTGTGGGAGTATCCTCAACTAAGCCCTTGTGTTTTTGAAATAAACTCATCCAGCTCAGATCATGAAATATGCATAATCCTCTTCTTACCACACAAGACTAGCATGGGTCTATCTATGAGTAACAAAATAGCTAGTCTATGGAGATCATTTGTTGTAGGACTCATGCCGCTCATCAAAGTTGTAATCATGTGTGACACAACTCGCATGGTCATGTGATCGTGTAATGTCTCTAAAAGTTGGTGTGGTCATAACAACCTCTCTATGAAAATGCAAGGTGAACGCTTTCATCAAGTGCCATGGATGCTCTCTCATGGATACACAATGTGGTGGTGTCATCCATAGTGGCTCAATGGGTCTAGGTGGGAATCTTGGAGGTGCTCTTTGGGGTGATCTCATTGTGTGAGTAGGCATTGTCTCTAGCTCTGATATGGCACTAGGAATAGGTGATCTAGGGCTAGGAGTAAGTCTAAGTAGAAGGCCAAAAATCATCGTGTAGGTGCTCCAACCACCAAGACTGACATAGGTCCTACTACCCATGGATGTACCAAAATCTACATGATTCTCTAGGAAAAGCATCCATGAATCTCTAGGGTGCATGCGATCATCCTCACCAGTATATAACATGTTATCATGCATCTGTCGTAACTAAACGGTCACTGGCTGGGATCATGTGTCGATAGTATTCTCAAAAGATGCTGCTATAATCTCATGTCTGTTTTCTAACCTCTAGACTTGATAGAGTACCTCTATGGAATCTATGAGATGATCACGCATCATAGGGTGTACACTGGCTCTAAGCATTTGGAAAGCAGGAGTAGAATGGTCATGAGGCAGAAGCCTCAAATAATATAGAGAAATATCATGATAGCAATGAATAGGTCATTCACGATAGCATAAAAATCCATCGTACTCTCCTATTAATTGTAACAATACTAAATCGGAGCCGTAGGGTCCATGGTAATCATCTATGTCAACGTCGGTATGCACGAATGCTCAACGTGAGTAATCTAAATAAAACCACCACGCGGGTGACCTTTGGTCAATCCTACACAACAATAGTGACTCAGAAGTGTCGCGTGCTCATTAGGGCAAAAAAGGGCTAGAAATGGGTTCTTTGTTGATTTAAGGATTAAGGAATAGTCCAATAGTCATTTGACACGTATAAAATGGTATGGCACTCTTGTCTCCTCTATCTTGGGTTTCGATGGTCCTATTTTGGCGGAGAACGACTAAATGTCTTGATCACAAGGTCAAAACTGCTATATTTAGGTGCTTTCGACGAGTAAGCTCATTAAATTTGCGACCCAAAGTACTAAAGTCTCCTCTTTTATTCTATTTTACATTTCACAAAATCATTGTCAAAAGATATGAAATCTATGTTTGAAGGCTCTAAAAACAAGGCCATTGATGACAAATCACCTACTTTTTCCAGACATATACCTTTTTCACTTTCCCTTTATTTTGTGAGAGGCTCAAGTCTTTCTGTTACTGTATTTTCTTTTTTCTTCTCTAATCTTTGAGTTTCGATGGCATCTTCTACCCATCGCCCTTTACATAACATAACTGCTTGTAACTTTCATAACGTTAAAGAGGATGGTCTTTCGAAACCCATGTATTTTTGTGTGACAAGATAACAATGCTTCCTTCATGGAAAGGTGTCCACAGAGTGAAGAGAACCAAACAAGATAAATTATAAAACCATTGGAAAGGTTGTGTCCTTGCTTAAAAAATGATCAACAATGGCTGGCTGGGTAAGGTTCAACATGTCTACATGGCCAAGTGTTAGACTTGGGCAAACGTCCGGTAATGAAAAACTTTCTATTTGATACAATAAATTTATCATTCTCCCATTGTTCTTTCTCATTTTTTGATTCCATTTCAGATTTCTTTCCTTCAATAGCTGTGGAGTGGCAGCCTGCGGAGAGCCTAAGTGTGATATTTAAAGAAATGCATAAAGAGATTGTATCTGCTATGTATGTTGACATGCCACCTTCTTTTTTAAAAACAATGGAGTTGTTTGTCTATTTTTCAAAATACAAGGTTCCATCACGAGAAGGTGCATATGGAGAACTACATCAGATACTCGTTCCCACCATAATTTCACTTGATTGGGAAGACCGTGATGCATGTACTATATCAAGCATCAAATCCAAGATCACAGAAGACATCCTTAAAGGTATGTCTCCGAGTAGGATATCAAGAAGGATTAAATTTCAATGGTTCTTTCCTATACATGTCTCTGTAGAATGTTTCAAAACAATGGACTTATAAAAGACAAAGACAACGTCGCTTAATAGAATACTTTCAATGACTAAACTAGATAATGTACTTGGAGACAGATGGAATTCCAAAGAAACTTTTCATATTGGCAATAATATTAGTTGTAGAGTAAGCCCAAATCCTATGTCTATGCCATAACAACTATTTTATCAGCCATTAGTTTTAGGCTATGACTATTGGAGATGGAGAAGCGAGTTAGGTAGTTGGGTTCCTCTCAACTCTGAGGAAAATTGTCCAGAGGTTGAACTAAAGGTCATAGTCCATCCACACATAATGAGCATAGAAGCCTTTTTAGTAACAACAAATTGGAGACTACATGATGTTAGAGAATCTCTTGAGTTTCTTGATGAAACATCTCCTGAGTAATGATTCAAAGTGGATGTTGTGAGCACAAGGATGGAGAAAACCTCTAGCATCACATGTCTTCCCCCCAAAACGTGTTGTATTTGAGCCAATTGCAAGCACTTGAAAAAAACAGTTCAAATTTGTAATCATTGCACTTTGCAAATATACATGTATTTTCTACCTTGTTGTGATCATTATTTATCTTTTTTAATTACATGACACCACGATACATAGTTAAGAATCAAATAGTTGGTATTAAATTTTGAAGTACAAAATTGTGAGCCACCAAAGGGTGTATGTTCATATAGAGAAAATGAACAAAAGTGTACATAACTTTTGTGGAGTAATCAATCATGAAGGTCCACTTTTCTTTTTGCCTGAGAGGATCCTCCATCTATAGAGACCCTTTTTCTTTTGTGTTTAGGAGGGGGTGAAGTCAGTTCAGGAGGCGGTGGTGGTGACTTGGGCTTCTCCAGGCTTGACACGGGGGACTTGGCAGTGGGTTCTATGGGGGCTCGTGCTTTGGGATCTTGAGGACTGGCTGGTTTGGGTGAGTTGGAAACCTTCCTTGGCAACATGAATGGTAGTTTGAAAGGTGATCCTGGTGTCTCCCCCTTACTGTTCTTAGCTGAAGGACACTTTTGAACCTTAAATTTCAATGGTGAATGGATCACCCTTTGCATGTGCTTTTCTTTTTGTAGGGACCTTCTTCTTGGTGGGGCTCTTCCTCTTGGGCAGGGCTCTTCTTTGCATGGCTCTTATTTGTAGGTCTCTTCTTTGCAGGACTCTTATTTGTATCGATTATCTTTGAAGGGCTCTTCTTTGCAGTGATCTTATTTGTATGGATATCCTTTGTATGGCTCTTCTTTGCAGGGCTCTTCTTTGTATGGCTCTTCTTCTTGTCATCCCTTTTCTTTGCATCCAAACCCTTGGTGGCTCTATCTTTCTTTGGTAGCAAAGGAGAATTTGGTTCATCTGTAGGTGGTGCCATAGGAGAGTCTAGATCATTTGGGTTTATTGATCTTTCCAAAAACCATAGAAACAACCTTCTGTCTCACCCACATGACCCAAGACTCTAGATATTCATCAAACTGCAACAAAGAAAAAGGAAATAAAGAACATGAGTACATATATAACTTACGAAGTCAAAACAAATCAATGAATATCTCCATGCATTGGCAAGTACCCTCCATCCACAAGATGTTGAGTCTGTTTGTAAAGGAAATTTTTGATTGTAGTACTTTAAAGCTTCTATATTGTAATCCTTATTTGTGGTACTTAGGTGACCAACAATAAGTCTGGCATCACTGTAAGAAAACATAAAAGATAAATTAATAGAAAACAAGGGTCCATGAAGCATATATCATACTTCATATTTACAGTTTACTTCTCCCATGGATGACAATGAATTCATAAATATAACATCTTTCTCCAAAAGATTGAAGATAATAATGCTCCAATTCCCTCTACAGGAAAATAAAAAATAGCTAGAGATGCCACAAAATATAAAAATTTGTTAAGAGTTAAGACTCACCCCTCAACATAGGGGAATATTATGTAATTGCAGGTCAGCATGTCAAACTCTTAAAAAAAACTTAAAAGGCTTCCTTGCTTGTTGAATAGACTCTTGTCACTAGAGGATCAAGTATGAATATTTGCATAGCTATAGCCTATAGCCTCTAGAAGATCCATCATAAGACACCTGAGGCCAAAGAAAATACATCCTTCAATGAGGCCCTTGTAGGTGCATATGCTCTAATAACTAACAAAGGGGCAAGACATACCTGAGATAGATAAAGAGCACAATACCACCAAACTCAATGTTGGGGTTTACAAGCATACTTGTGTCTTGAGAGAATATGTCATAGTACACCTCATTGTCCCCATACATGGAGACATCCACAACCATTTGGCATGTAAATTTTTCATAAAGGAGAGAGTTAGATGCTCTTAAAATTTTTGCTTGCTCTATAAGAATAGCATCTTCTAAAATAATGTCTTGCTCCCTCTCAACCTTCTTTCGTGCTTGATATCCTTGGCCTTTCTTGTGTCATACTGATGTGTAACATCTTCAATGACAACCCTTGACTTATTTTGCTGCTTGGCATGGGGAATATTTATAATTTTATAGTCCCTAAGATCCTCACTAGAAATTTTGTCTAGAGCTTTATCAAACTTGTCCCTCAGCCTTGACACAAGCACAAAATCTTTGCTCATCAATGTGACATTGTGAAAAATTGCAGCTGCAATGTAGGTATCATTCATAAAGTCTATTAAGAAATCCTTAGTAGCCTCCTCAAGGCACAACAAGGCTTGAGATTTACACCTTATTGAAACAAAAGTTTTTCTTTTTTCATCATGCTCACCAAAATATCTAAAAACTCTCTTGGACAACCTCATGAAGGGTAGACTAGGAATAAGAAGACAAGTAGATTTTTGTTCTCCCTTAGAGATTTGACTTGATAATTCATTCTCTTCCTAGCAGTAGGCCTCTGGCAAGGTTGTGTAAGTGGCTTCTCCTCCACTTTCTTCCCAAACTTTGGCTTGACTGCTTCCTGTTGGTTGTCATTTTCTTTCTCTGAATCCTTCAGAAAACTTTTCTTGCAATTTTCTTTGTCCCTACCATCTGATAGTCGAAAAGGAGTAAGCCGGAAAAAATGTCCAAACAATGCGATACGAGGTGGTCTTATATTTTCAAAACATGCACTATCACATCATGCGGGAAGATGAGATGAAAATGTCACACGCTCTGATATTGCCCAAACAACACAATAAGATGTGTTTGCATGTTTTCAAACTATGCACTATCGCGTAATGCGAGTAGATGGGAAGAAAATGGTTACACTATATAAGATGCCCAAACAATGTGATAGGACTTTCTTTCAACTTTTCACACCATGCCTTATCGCGTCGTGCGGGTTGATCATCACACCTTGGAGGTAGATGTTCATGACAATGTAGTTTTGTGTGGTGAAGGATAATTATAGAAAGTACATATGCTTAAACAAAACGATAGAATGAACTTCAACTGCTTAAGACCACACCTTATTGCGCTGTGAAAGATAACTTATAAACATAATGGGACGAGGCAAATGTGAAAAGGATATTCTTAACTATTGGGCATGCAAGCCTAGTGTTGGAATGTCCAATGTCCGGTGTCTAGCTCATGAGTACAAGCCCTATAACATGTAGTCAGTAGTCCAGTGGCGAGTTAAGTCTCCATGGCAAACATTGGTTTATATGTAAGGTTATGTCTACACAAAGAATCAATCATAGCATGTTTTTACTTTAAAATCTACCGAGTCTCTCTCTCTCCATCTCGCTGTCGTTCTCTGTAGCACGCTACCTCTAGAGCATGGCACCTCACCACCAGCACCCGCCATAGCTGCAGCACCATCAACTGGTATCAAAGCCCACGTGGGCAACCAAAGCAAGGAGGAGAGGAGCTCCTAGTGCTTCAAACCTCGCTTCAGAGCCTGGGAGCTTCATCACGAGACAAGGCCAAAGACTGCATAACCTTTACAACCCAGACAAGGCCAAAGCCTCCGAAGCTTGCATAACCTGCGAAACTACTACAGTGCCATCCTAAAACTGCTCGCGGTGCTCCAGAGAGCCATCCGTTTGTCTGCAAACTATTACAGGTCGTTTTTTTTTTAAATTTTTTCAAAAGATTGGCTTAACACATCAACAAATCTCCTATTAAAGCTAAGGTTCACACATAAGGCCAGTCACACCCTCAAGACATGCCCTCCGTGCTCGGATCAGTAGCCTATTGACTCGTAAAGTTGAAGGCAACCCTTCTGCTTCTAAAGCCTGTTTCTACAATAGCTTAATGCGTGCAAGCAAAGACAAAACGGACACTGAAGATCTATTTGGTACTAAAGATCTATTTGAAAGAGTCTTTACTAGCTTCATAGGCATGTTCAAAGTGTGAAGCACGGTCTACAACATGCTCAAACACATCGACAACCACAAGAGAAGAAGATCTGCTTTCAAGAACTTGGTCCATCAACAATCTGCAGAGTTCAAAGTCGATTTTACATGTTCAGTGTCATAGGTTTATTTCAAATTTGGTATGTTGTCAATATCAATTTCAAAGCCTTGTTTTAGCCTCTCGGTAGTCGGTTACTATCATGCTAAAAACTGTGTACGGTTTATAGACACTGCCACATAAAAAGTGGTAAGACCACCCTTTGTTTGGTTGAGTTCCGGTTTGTCTCACGCTGATAGTTGTTTGAGGTAAGAAACCTATTTTATTATCAAGGGGGGGACTTCTACTCATGGTTCTGGGTGATTGGAGTCTGCCATGGTCTGTATCAAGTCCATAGTGAGTAGTTTGGGCTTGAGGGGGCGGGTTTGTTGGGTATGCAAGCCCAATTGTGGGAATGTCCAATGTATAGTGTCTAGCTCGTGGAAACAAGCCCTATAACATGTAGTCACTAGTCTAGTTGCAAGTTAAGTTTTCATGGCAAACATTGGTTTATATGTAAGGTTATGTTTACACAAAGAATCAATCATAGCGTGTTTTTACTTTCAGCTCTACCCGAGTCTCTCTCTCCATCTCACTTTTGTTCTCTACAGCACGCTATCTCAAAAGCATGGCACCTCACGGCCAACACCCACCACAGCTTCAACACCATCATTAACAACACGATATGTGGGGGATGTGGTAAGGACAAAATGACATGACCGGATGGTTTGACAGAGGTGAGAAATGAGCATGTGACATCGAAGTTTTATACTTTTGACCATCCGTATAGTGACCGTTGGAACTATGCCATGTGGCATGTGTGCATGCATGACACGTGACACAAACGGTCATGTTCAAGTCACCTATATTAAGCTTTACCTTGGCCGTTTTCTCTCCCTTCCCACACCCTATGACAATCCCTTCTGGCACGATTACACATACCTTCACAACTTTTCGAGCCCCCCACACGGCCTGAGTCGGCAGTGTTGAAAGACTTAGGTCACAGGAGGACGATCACGCCATCAAGGCTTTAACTCAGAGCCCCAAGAAGTATCCTTCTTACCCATTAGTTTATTAACTCCTCCAACTCCTTTAGAGCACTCTTATCCACTCACCTTTTGCATATTTTAACTCCATTCCTCTCTATCCTATACATCCTCCAACATATCCCCTAGGGGCTCTCCACAACGATCCAGCCTTCTCTCCCTCCTATCCCATCCATAACTCCTAAACGATGCGATAAGTGGTACTTGAAAAGTTTGCCTCATGCCAATATCATGCCGTTTGGGTTTGAATTGTTCGCTAATTGTCTCTCAAGTAACCTCGTGCACGACGCAATAAGATATAGTTGCAGAGTCCTGTTTCGTGCCGTCAGGTTTTTATTAGGGAAAATTTGGACTTATAAGGAGTTTGAATTCCTCTCTCATGTCCAAAACGGGCGTGCGGTAAAATTTTGCAAATCAACTCTAAACTTGGCGGAGATTTGGCAGTTAGAATCTCCTCTTCAAGCTCTTTTTAATGATATATAGCACGCCACGAGATTCCTCGTATTTTGAAAGATTCTATTTTTGATTCTCTAGAGTCCAGACAGAGTTGTCACATCACAAGAGAATAAAAAATAGAAAATATGAGGAATCTCATGGCGTGCTACATATCAATAGAACGAGCTTGAAGAGTAGATTCTAATTGTCAAATCTCCGCCAAGTTTAGAGTTGATTTGCAAAAAAAATTACCGCACGCCCGTTTTGAACATGAGAGAGGAAGTCAAACTCCTTATAAGGCCCCTTTGTGAGTCCAAATTTTCCCTAATGTAAGGATTCATTGACCTCTGGTCTCTCAAGTTTGGTACTGATGGTGGCCGGCTTTTGAGAGCCACGGCCATCAAAACAAACCCCAATTGGGGGAAGCATTATAAAAAAGTATTTTAATAAAGTTTGTTTCTTGCACTACCGCCACCCCCCTCCTTGTCTCAGCGCTCAAAGAAGGGGCCACCCCCCTTGGCACCACCCTCTCCTGCTCTTCCAATATCAAGCTCTCTCTCTCTCTTACACAGTCGGGCCCACCCTCCCTCTCTCTCTCCCCTCCATTATCCAAGCGGCCAACACTCTTTCTCTCTCGCGTTCATCATCACCTAGGAGGCCGCCTCCCTCTCTTTCTCCTCCATTATCCAAGCTCCAACTCTCTCTCTCTCTCTCTCTCTCTCTCTCTCTCTCTCTCACAGCCGTTTTTTGACCTAGTAGGCAGCAGTTCACTCTTTTGACCATAACTTGCTCATCCGAACTCCGATTTAGGTGATCTATAGCCTCAATCGAAGAGCACGAAGCCCTCTACGCATTGATGTAAAGACAAAATTTTTCTGTGTAATGAGAGGCTTTGCTGTAACAGCATCTCAGAACTGAAAAAACTGTCAAAACTTTGCGTTTTTGTTGCCGACTTGAAGGCAATGTCAGACAAAACTCGCAAGGGTGGAAAAGCCACACTCGCCATGGAGAATGATGCAAAATCTCCAAGGAATTTGGATGCTAATCCAACCACATCGTCTACAACAACGGAAGCAATGATCATGGCTTACTTGATCTCGTTACAAGAAACCGTCAACAAGCAAGGTGAAGAGTTGCGCGCACTTGCAATGGAGAATGGTACTTTAAGAGTTCTCGTTGTGGAGAATGAGCACCTCAAGAAGGTTCTTGAAATGCAAACAACACGCTTGATGCATCTTGAGAATGAAGTTCAAGAATGTAAACGCTCTCTTGTGGACATGAATGTAGTGAAAGAGCGCTTGAGCAAAGTTGAGAGTGATCATGTATTGAAAGAGGAAACGATAGATACAATACGACATGATGTATGTGAGATGAGAAATGCATCCAAATCATGGGCTGATATATGTAAGGATAATGTGGTTTCTACATCTCCTATCACGCAAGCCGTTGTCCAAGCAAAGAATGTAGAGAATGTGGACACTCAAGAATTGCAAGAACGACAAAAACGCTCAAAGAACATCGTCATTCGTGGAATCAAGGAGGAAATCATGGAAACACCCCAATCTCTTGCGGTTGCTATTGAAGAGTTTTTTGCTACACACTTTGGCATGTCAGGAATCATGGCTTATGGTGCACATCGAGTTGGAAAACAAGGAGTCCCTCGCTCGGGAGAAAGACCTATTGTATGTACCATGGCTGATGAGGTAAAGAGAAAGATCATCCTTGACAATGGTTGGATCTACCTCAAAGGAACGGGTTGTAATGTATATGAGGATCGCACTCTTATGCAACAAAATGTACGTCGCAAAGCATACGAGGAAAGAAGCAAGAAGGTTAAGGTATCATCTCAAGAAGAAAAGTCATTTGAGGAGGATGCAAGTCCACCCAACAAATAGGGACACATGATCTATGAGACCAACTCACACTTGCGAATAAGCTTTTGGAATTGTAACGGGTATCCATGGAATGCGGGAATTGGCATTGATGAGCTTACCAATGACTCCGATGTGATACTTCTTGTCGAAACATGGGAGCATGATGCGCAACGAATTCTTGGATTTGACAAATACGATGTACATTCTTTGATGTGGGCCAAAAATGCAAAGCAACGAAGAGGCCAAGGAGGCGTAGCATGTATGACCAAAAAGGGTTTGAAAGATGTTTCCATTGTCAAAGAAGATAAGTATAAACGCTACTTATGGCTGAAAATCAGCCCACCAAATGGTCAAGTCATGTTTGTGGCCGGCTGCTACATTCCTCACTATGACTCCAACTTTTATGCTCGCTTGAATATGGATAGAGATCAGCCCTTTGTTGAACTAGAGGAAGACATTGCTCATTACAAGGATCAAGGTGAAGTCATTGTTTTTGGAGACATGAATGTTCGCACAAATATGTTACAACACGACACACAACAAGTCGACATGCCGCATGTATCAAGAAGAGTGGATGACTCATACATGTATAATCGAAGTTCTAATGATGCAAAAGAAGTGGATCACTATGGAAATTCACTTCTACATATGTGCAATAGTACCGGAATGCTCATTGCAAATGGTGTATCTCTATGGCAAGGCACCAATGACTTTACATGTAGAAAGCACAATGGTGCTAGGGTGATTGACTATATGTTGTTCTCAGAAGCCACTCTAGAATGCATACAAAGCTTTACACTTGGTGAATGGAATCCGGAATCGGATCATAGGATGTTATGTATTGACCTCAAGTGTGGTAAACGGCCCGAGCATGTAGCCTCCAATCATGATGTGAATCATTTGTACCTACGTCTAGACTTCAAACGAGCACTTATATATGCTGATATGGTGGACCAAATGTTAAGCATGATAGAGCATCAAGGGAGCCCAACATTAGAATGCAAGTGGAAAGTTTTCAAAGAAGTAATTTTCTCTTGTGCGAAGGAATGCTTTTCGGTGAAACACATGTCTTGCAAAAGGTCTAAGAAGGGTAGCACCAAGAAGAAATGGTTTGACATGGAATGTAGTCAAGCCTGAAAACACTTGCTAAGATTGGATGCAATCAAAGACAAGGAAGTTTACTTGGAATGTTCACACACATACAAAGCACTTGTTCAAAAGAAGAGGAGAAGGTGGGAAGTCGAAAAACAACTTCTTTTAGCACAAGAGAAAGCACATGCATGTGGCAAGTTTTGGCAAAATCTAAAAGGCAAGCGCGTTGAGAGCTTTGGTGACTTGACTCTTGAGGATATGTATATGCATTGTAAGAACCTCTATGAGCAACCCAATGTTGATAAGATGGAGGGTTGTAGCTCCCTTCCATTTATGTCTCCCTTCTTTACCATTGAAGATGTATGCCGCGCGCTTGAGAAACTTGCTACTCGCAAGGCAGGTGACCTTCAAGGTGTCAAGGCTGAAATGATTAAATGGACAAGCAAGAAAACACGATATTGGATATGCGATATGTTTAACCTTGCACTTCAGTATGGCATGCCTCATGATTGGAGTGCAAATTGGATCAAACCTTTGCACAAAGGAGGAGATGTAAACAATGTGAACAACTATCGCACTATAATGGTTGGTTCTTTGATGGCAAAGTTATTTGGATGTATCATGGAGATGAAGATAAGTGAATGGGCTGAAAAGAATGGCAAACGTGCGCTTGGCCAAGCAGGTTTTCGAAAGCATCATAGCACTATTGATCACCTTGTCACTCTTCGAGTTCTTATGGAAGCGTCTCGATTGAAAGGAAAAAAGTTGTATTGTTGCTTTGTGGATTTCAAGAAAGCTTTTGACATGGTACCGCGAGGAAATCTTTGGAGACGTATGCAAAGCCTTCAAGTGCCGAGAGAATTTATGCATGCAGTCTTTCGCATCTACCAAAAAGTGATATGTCGATTACGTATGGGAGATGGAATTTCAGAATTTTTTGCAAGCACTATTGGTGTCAAACAAGGATGCCCACTTTCCCCAACCCTCTTTGGGCTACTCATTGATGAATTGGAATACATGGTTCTTGATTTTATGCAGCAAGAAGGCATAGAAGAGGTTAAGATTGGAAATGCGGTGATCATGCTTTTGCTTTATGCCGATGATGTAGTGCTCTTGGCACATACCTTAGAAGATGCACAAAAGCTTATGAGTGTCTTGGAACGCTTTTGCCTACATAGCGGGCTGATCGTGAATGGATCCAAAACCAAGGTTATGCTTGTAAAGACCCTCAATGACGAAAATCCATGCATTGTATACAACAATGAGAAACTTGAAGTGGTAGATCACTTCAAGTACCTTGGCCTTGAGGTTCCATCCAATCATAAATGGAAGGATTGTGCAATGCGTCGCTTGGAAGCCGGAAAGAGGGCTTATTATGCATTTGAGAACATGTGCAATGCAGGAGAGATCAAGTGTTGGGCTCTCAAAAAGTACCTCTTTGACACATTGGTGACACCGGTGCTTCTTTATGGAGTGGAGGTGTGGGGTGGAAGCATCGGGAAGTCTACTTGGAAAGAGTTTGAGAATGTCCAAAAGCGTTTCTCACCAACTTTCTCCAAGTCAAGACACAAACACCCTACATGCTCTTACTTCTTGAGTCCGGATCGCTTCCCATTGAGGTCTTGGGCATGGAAAGGGTTGTGGAGTACATGCGTAAGACACAACATAGCCCTTTTCATCGACTTCCTAGAATCGCATATGAAGCAAGTCAAAAGGTTCAAAAGACATGCAAGAGCAAAATACTAAGTTCGGGGTGGATGCTTGATATTAAGAAATGGTTTGGAAGATGGGATGCATGTCACTTGGTCAAGGATGCGTCGATCGACTCCCAAGTTAATGAGGCCTTCTTACAACGCCAATGTATCATGGCTTGGGAGAAATCCGGAGGTTCTCGCTTCAGCCATTACACCACACACGTTGCCCCAAACTACAAATCTCTCTTCTTCTCGGAACGAGGTAACCGAACCCATTCCTACATCCTTGAGCCCATCCCGTTGAGTGCGATCCGCACCATTGCCTCCATTCGTCTTAGCTCCCATTCTCTACGCTGCGAGACAGGACGTTGGGGCACTGGCGAGGAGTGTCATCGACTTTGCACCTTATGCCCTCGTCAAGTGCGAGAGAGTGAGTACCACACACTACTTGAGTGCTCAGCTTTTGACCACATTAGGTCCTCTTTTCCCCATATATTCAGCCATGAACTCTCCCTACATACCTTCCTCTCCCAACCACGATGTGGACTCTCTATTGCGACGCTCATTTCAACCATTTTTGAGCATCGAGAGTCACTTATGAACTCCACTCACACCACGTGACATGTTCATTTGGTCCCATAGGTCATATTTGACCTCCCAGGACGATAATAGAACTATCTATCTATCTATCTATCTCTCTCTCTCTCTCTCGTTCATCCATAGACTCTCTCCCTCTCATTTTGTGTTAAAAAAGTCTCTTTCTCTCTCTCTTTCCATACACACACACTCACATCTACACACACACACACACACATACACTCTCTCTCTCTCTCTCTCTCTCTCTCTCTCTCTCTCTCTCTCTCTCTCTCTCTCTCTCTCTCTCTCGTCCTATAAAATTCAGCCCTCTCTCTGTTTCTATAAACACACACACACACACACACGCACATTCACAAGCACATACACACTCACGAGCACATACATACACTACACACATACGCACACGTACACAATCACGTACATACAAACAACGCACACATACGGCACGCACTGAAGTAGAAAAAGTAACAGAAATGGTCGGTGATGCATTGACAAACGGACCAAAACATGCGATGGGCACCATGATTCAAAGAAAGACGTCCAAAGCATGCCCTAACCAAAGTTACCGAGTGTGCTACATCGATGCATGAGTAAAGCCTACCATTCACCACCATCTCGTTTACGACACATCTCCTCATTAAACATCCGTAGGGTAATCCATTTTTTCATTTTCAAGCCAAACCTTGTGAAAAAAATCATTTGTATATTCCACCTCTCTCTAGGTGATGGTCACAAAGGCCCACCTAGGAGAGTATCATTTTCTAATTCCTCCCAAAACAAAGCACCAGTCAACCATCCGCGACCCGCCGACTACCTTCTTTGTCTCTCTTGTTTAGGTTCTTTAACCGAATCAATTTGTGCTAAACTAATGCACCCTGCACCTATAAAAGAGCATTGAGAGGTCACTATCAGGGAGTTATCACTTGAGGGGGAAGCCATGCACACACACAGACTCCAAGGGTCGCTACGCACAGGAGTAGGATCTTTGCACACGTGAATTTTGTTGAGATGTCGAGCTCTACACCTTGAGCTGGCATCCACTACGGGTCTTGGCCGCTTACGGCATTTACTCACTGGCGCGTTAGGTGACCGACACGGAGGATCTCTGCCAATGATTCTACAGCTAGACTACACTTATAGTGCCAGCCTAGTACGCTTCTAGCGAGTTCACACTTAGTGACCGCATGTACATATGTGCTACTTTTCAGCTTTAGCACTTAGTCATTTTGTACTCTCTTTTCTGTGAAGAAGAAGAAGAAGCTTTCCATCTCTGTGTGCTTTGTGCTTGTCTTGTGTAGCTCTCTTGCATCCTCATTCTTTACATGGTATCAGAGCCTGGTGCAGGCAAGAGAGGCTAAGAGAGCAAGAGCATCACAATCCCTTCATTCGCAATCCACGACCAGATGTCTAAGTACAAGTTTTTCGCACAAGTTTCTGAACAGGTCTCCAAAGTGCAGTATACAGAGATTTACTGTACAAGTAGAGTGGTTGTATGTACGCTTGATTGTGGACACTCGTTGAGTGTAGAAAGCGTTACAGGTACCACGATAGGAGGCTCAACAGATTTGCAGGTTTTTTGCAGATTATAGCTATTTTGTCTTAGTGCTTCAAGATGTCTGACGGTTTCAGTCAGATTGTTACTGAGAAGCGTGAGAAAAATAACTACCCTGCATGGAAGTTCAGAATAACAAATTTCCTAAAAGGAAAAGGTTATTGGGACTATGTAGAAGGAGACAATGAAAAGGAACCAGAGATTCTCGAGGCAAATGCTACAGCAGAACAAAGGAAAGCTTTGAGGGACTGGCAACAAGGCCAGAGCAAAGTGATGTATTGGCTTTCTATGAGCATCACGGATGGCATGATGGGCTATCTACAGGATGCTGAAACCCCCTCCATTGCATGGAGAAACTTAGGCAGAGTGTTCGAGGTGAACACCAAGGCCAGGAAGCTTCAACTAAAGTCGGAGCTAAATCACGTTAAGAGGAACAACCTCTCGATCAATTATTATGCCTTGAAGATCAAGAGTATCATTGAGGCTTTTGGATCTATTAAAGTCTCAGTGGAAGACGATGACATTTTCCGTGCATGCTTGGATGGTCTAGGAGATGAGTATGTACATTTTAGGTCTTCCATGAATACAAGAGACGACATCCCCGTGTTCCAAGATTTGATTTCTATGCTTATTCTTGAGGAGAACAACCTTGACACATCTTCTTCTCATGGCAGAAATAATTCTGAACAGGCCTTCTATTCTAACTCCAACAGAGGTAGAGGTAGAGGTCGTGGTCGAGGCCCATGCGGTTGCAGGGGTCAATTTCTGGAAGTTCAATCAAATCAAAACAATACAGGTGGCAGGGGAAACCAGTCTCAAGGCAGGGGGAGTCAAAGAGGTTGTCGTGTAACATTTAATGGCCTAATAACTTATGTGTAGCGGAAATTAGCATGAACATAGTGGGCATTTCATTAGAATAGATTCCTAATGAGAATTACAAGAGTGCTTGGGTGGAGAGAGCAACAAAAAGCATAACAACTAGTTAGATAGCATCGACAATACTTTCAAAAGAGAGAGAAATTAAGCTATTGACAACAGTTGAGGACCGGATTTTCATGGAGCCGGTCCCCCCTCCAAAAGGCTTTGTATTATGGTTTCTCCCATCAAGAGAGACATTGTACAATACAATTCTTTGTGTTCCTTCAAGACTAACTAGTGCAATGAAGATGGAAACTTCATGCACTAAGCAAAACACTTAACAAACACAACTTGAATTATACCCGTTCTCAGACCCAAGACCTCCCACACCTTCGAAGATGGTGAGAGCTAGCAGGGTATGAGAGTAGATTGAGAGGAAGAAGGAGTATCTTACGAGAAAGATGTACATCTCCTCTCATAATCACTCATATATAGCATAGCTTAGCTTAGTAATTAGCTTGGTAGAGGAGACGAGCATGCATTGAAGCTTGGCTCTTGGTTGGATTTGCATCCACATGCCAAGAGAGTGTTGATGTAGGCTTCTATCTCACAAGCTTGGAGTAGGTGATGAGTTCTCCATTAAAGCTTGGGAAGAGATAGTCTTGTCTTTCTTCACACATGAGCTTGTGTGAGTGTGTGTATGATAATGCCTTGCAAAAATCAGCCCCCTCTCTCTCTTGGGCGAGCCCTCTTGCTAATTGCTCTTGCTGAAGCCTCATTGGCTCTCCCCAAGTCAAGCCAATTAAAATTAAGCAGCATAAGTGATAGCCTTCTGACATGTGTCCCCCTTTCCCCTTTTGTGAGAGCTTTAGGTAATTAAATAATTACTAAACTCTCATTGGACCCCTTTGCCTCCTGGCCAATAGGAATCAGGCAAGCCATGGGGCTCCTGAATGCTCATTGGACCCCTTGGGAGACTGCCCAATAGTCTTCTAGGAGACTTAATTCTCATTGGTTTCTTTTATTAAATGTTTTTAAATTAATTAAACTAGATTTACTCTAGCTTAATTCTCATTGGTCCACTTCAAGGGTCATCCAATAGAAATTGGGCACACCTTGTGGGCATCTGGCCT
The DNA here is from genome assembly GCF_014529385.1 of Adiantum capillus-veneris. Lineage (NCBI taxonomy): Eukaryota > Viridiplantae > Streptophyta > Polypodiopsida > Polypodiales > Pteridaceae > Adiantum > Adiantum capillus-veneris. The sequence goes on from NW_028221574.1 coordinate 22,572, forward strand.
AGGGAGCTGACATGTGTCCCTCATTCCCTTTGTGTAAAGGGAACCTGTGTGTGTGTGTGTGTGTGGCTTTCTCTCTCATCCCCTACCTTTAGGGCTCGCCCCCTCCCATGTAGGGATGTGCAAAGACTTTTTAGGGAACACACACAGCATCCAATTTTCCCTAGGGTTGACCTTTGGACACAACCTTTGAATTTTGGAACCTTAGCATTTTGGAAGTCTTAATGGGCTGAACCTTAGGGTCTTTTTAGCCCATTGTTGCACATGGCTCTTTTGCAGATGGCCCCCCCTTTGGATCCCTATTTTCCCTCCTTTGGATCCCTAATGTGGCTGGTCTGCTAGCTTAACCAATATTCTAGCTTTTTCTCCCCTGGCCTTCCCCACATTAAATGATCAGTTTAATATGAGAAAATCATTTAGGAGAATTAGATATTGATTATTATGACATGGTGCAGGATCAAGCAGGCAGCAACATACTCCAGATAGCAGAGAATGTTGGACTTGTGGTGAAAGAGGTCACATGTCACGTGACTGTCCAAGGGGAAAAGCAAGTGGAAAGAGAGGATAGGGCAACTATGCATCTACTAGCAGAGATGCAGATGACAGCAAAAACGAGCGCATGTTTGTTATGCACCATGTAATGAATACAATGACTGCAGAGAATTCCACCCAAGATGATGTTTGGTATGTGGATTCAGGTGCCTCTAATCACATGACGTCTCGTGGAGAGTGGTTTAGAGATATGCGCAAACCAGATGTGTCAGGCTATGTGCAGACAGGAGATGACACAGCTCACCCCATTGCTCATGTAGGGGACATACCTCTAAATACGAAGAGTGGGAAATCAAAGTACTTAGCAAATGTACTTCATGTCCCAAACATTACAAAGAATCTTGTTTCTGCTAGACAAATGGTTGAGCAGGGTTTGCAGGTTCGCTTCAATCCAAATGGCTGTTATGTAGAAGATTTCCAGAATGGATGTAAGCTGATCACAGAGGGCAAATGTGTGGGCAGAATGTTTACGCTGAATGTAGACATGCCTGAGGTAAAAGCTGCATTATTTGCACAGGGCACACGTGTTGTGGCTGATGTTGACATTTGGCACAAACGCATTGGCCATGTCAATGAGCAGAGATTGCGCAGCATGCAATCAAAACAGATTGTAAAAGGTTTGCCCAAATTCAAGGTGGATGGTATGCATAAAGTGTGTGCAGCATGCCAGTTTGGAAAATAGTCAAAGGGCTCATTTCCACATGAGCGCAATGTATGTAAAAAGCCACTTGAGGTGGTGCACACAGATGTTTGGGGTCCAACCGATACTGCAAGTATACATGGTTGCAGGTAGTATGTCTCTTTCATTGATGACCATACAAGGAAAGTATGGTTCTACTTCATGCATAACAAAAGTGAAGTGTTTGGTCACTTTCAAGATTTCAAAGTCATGATTGAGAAGGAGACATATATACAAATCAAGACATTGAGGTCAGATGGAGGGGGAGAGTACTTCTCCAATGATTTTTTAGATTTTCTACGAATGCATGGTATACGCAGGCAGTTTACATGCAGATATACTCCACAACAGAATGGGGTCTTGTCTTTAGATAAGGACAAACACATGCACATCAAATGAGTTTTCATAGTTAATCATCGAAATTACAACAGGCAAAGGGAATTCTAGTATCTCTCTTAATCTTCTTGGCCCGAACATAAAGACTATGCACTGCTGGAAAAAATCTTCCTGGACACATGAACATTTATTTGGATTCTTTGTGTTAAATGAAAAGGAGTGAATTGAGGTCCGTTTTGATCATCCATTAAAGGCAACCATGCAGCTCCCAAGAAGGCACATCTGACTTATCATTTGATTTTGCCAGAATTTCAGTAGCATAACATCATAAATGGCTCAAAAGACCAAAAAACCAGCCACCACAACTTGGGAAAATTTTGGCAGAGTTTTCTTAGAAGTAGAGCAGTATAAACCCAAAATATAGACTGTATATGTTTGCATAACCTGCCAACAGTGGAACCCGAGCATCAAGTAGGAATCACTAGTAATAGCCTATGTCAAGGTCACAAATAGGGTGCTCCAACCACCTATATCACCAAAAGGATCTCACATTTGAGAATCCCCCAGCTAAATAAAACCTCACGCTATCGACCCTCTCACGAAAGCTTATTCAAATCTCGTATAGTCAAGTCTCAGAAATGACTATCTTCCAGACCAAGTCTCAGAAATGGTTGGGACTGCCCAATCAAACCATGTATGGATCCACAAAGGCGTAAAATGTGAGTTTCCACAAGTAACTCACAATACCAGCAGACAATTCCCTCAAACAGGCGCCACATGATGCATACCCATAGCAACTGCAAGTGACTCCCACTTACTAGTGTATCACTCTTCTCCAGCTACCTCTACTTGTGTGAATCACTTGTACCTGTACATGTCCCTGTAACCTGTCACCTATAACATGTAATCTGCAATCTGTACTCCCGAACTTGAAGATACTCGAAGAAGATCCTCAGTGGGGGCAACAAAAAAATGTGAGTGGGATGGAAACACACACAAAACCTCTATAATGACCTGGCACACACTCTTGGGATGATACACACACACACACACTATGGGGTACCACTCGGCTTACACAACCCGCCTGGCCGAGACAGGCAAATCGATGGAGTGAGAGGAGAGAGACTATCCATTTGCCCACTCCACACAGAGACACACACACACACACCCAAAAAAAAACTCAGCTCAAAAGAGGAGAGTTTTTTTATCTTTAGATACATTTGAGCTTGGGCCAACACCAATGGGAAAATAGCTCACACAATATGGGTAAAATATGCCAGATACAATCACAAATTGGAGCAGAAGCTTTGCTCATTGAAGAAAATTACACAACCAAAACAGCAGAAAAACAATGAGGAATTTGGCAAAATGAACAGTTCCATCACGTTCGGAACGGCCCACAACCCCAGTCTACAATGTCAAAGTGCTCAAATCCGACCTCGGATGAGCAATTTATGGCCAAAACAGGCTCCAAAAACAGCAAAAACTCAGTTGCGGTTGTTCCTCCTCTTCTCTCCATGTTTTTTCTGATCTTCTATTAGGTTTTTCAGTTCCCACACTTAGCTTTATTACTTGGGCACCTTTGGCCTTTTAGTTGACCTCAAACGGACCCCAAACATGCCAAAAAGTAGCCTCGCAGTGCATAGTTGTCACCTTGCTGCATCCATCCGCACATCTGGCACTCAGCTTTTTCCAATAATGCATCTCGCAACCATGTTAAGTGGCCCCCAAATATAGTCCTCATGATGAACTTTCACGTGCAAATATTGACCCCATTCGACCTCCTTACGCCACTAAATGCCATTTGATGCACCTACTTACCTCATGTCGTCGACCCGTGAATAGATTCCTTGAGAATTTTTATGTGCTACCAACTCCTCATTATTATTAAAAAAAGCCACGAATACCGGTGACGATGAAAATTGATGCACTATGTACATGTTGTCCTACATGTACACATGTGGGCCTCAGGTAACGAGTTGGCTCTGGAAAATGGGCAATCCTTTATTTGATGCACCATGCATGGGTATGTACATATGTGCAATCCCTTGCTCCAAAAAACTCCTAATAACTTGAAAGCCTTGCAACATAAGTTGGGCCATAATAGAATGTGAAAATGCACTCACACCTAGGTACCAACTATGAGACATTCTCATTAACATAACATACTTGGCTATACGTAGAAACAACCATCCATTACCTGGTTGTTTCATAGCACTTGTAATCTCAACAAGTCTATACTTAGTACCCGACAATTTTTAGCCACTGAAATTGTTCTTGATACTGTGTGCTCCAAATGGTCTAACAAACGGATGCGACCACCACCTAGGGACGTCGTCACAACACATCATTAGGAATTAGGTGCCAATGTCAATCCTAGAGACTCATGTTCTCCACATGTGGAATATGTCTTAAATAAGGATGTCAAGAAAAGTGACATCCATCAAGTATGAAATGTACTTGTGTGTGGAGGTAATTGTAAACACTCTGCAACATGAGTGAGAGGGACCCTCATAAAATTTCTTCACACTGGCTAAACCGAACTCCTCGAGTTCCTAGACCATGTTGTATCCCATGTGAAAACATGCACCCGATGGAACCCTACCATGTAGTTCTGTAAATGTTTCAACAAGAATCAAACTTATCATGGTATCTTGATGAACAGTGAAGAGAGAAAGTGACAACACTTTCTCAAAAGGCTATGCTCTTACATGACCTTGTTACATGGCTAAAGAGCAAGCTGGATGAAAGGATTCTAGCTTAAACATCCCCTTGACAAAGACAAAGAAATTCAAACTTGTAACCTTGGGTGTTGCCTTTGCAATCCAAACCCATTGGTTAGAATACATAGTCAAAGGGGCTTGGCAAGACCCTTGATAGAAACCGCTTAACTAATAGGTAATGGTAATCAACATAGTCGATCGTTTCAAGTTGAATTTGTCCACTACTTCGTGGTATATTGTGGACATCTTTTTGTGAAATTGGGATAGATCAAACTGTGATCCTCAACTCCTATGGAGTTATTTAGTACTCACCCGCTGGGTCTTACCCTAAAACTTTGTTTCCATGGACACTCATAGTGCCATAGAGAGAGCAGGAGATCCACACAAATGAGATGCCTAGCTCTTAGGGATAGCCATGCTGTCTCAACCGAGCTGCTGCATCTAAATTTTGTGGTATAGATTAGCTGATGTGAATTGGGAATTATCATAAACTCAACTCGATAATCGCACTAAAAACATGTAGTGCAAAAATGACACACAAAATAACCGTAATGACAAGAGTCTTGCTTGTCCATTAACATCGATGGGTACTCCACTGGGTATTTATGTTCAAATGTGAGAACAAGCACCCAAGGAATGCTATCGATTGGGTCTTACCCTTGGCCTGACAAGGGCGCTTAGCATGTGTGCCTCATAGCCCTTATGCCAATAACAAATTAATGGTCATTTGACGAACCGATGAAGACTAGTTTGGGTGGCATCTTGGCCACTTGCTAGCTAAGAGTTAGAGCACCTTGGCTTAGGCTGACTTACGAGCAAAACATGTATCAAAAGCTTCTTAGAAAGTTTTCATTATTCTTTGAGAGAAATAAGAAAGAGAGAAAAGGAGAACATGCTGGGCTGAGGAACTTTCCTTAAAGTACTATGACGTGTATAGTTGGTTCCCATGCTCTTATTCATCTTATGCCGTGCGTGCAGCTGATCCTAGAAGCGTGCAACAATCTACATGTATGGCGTTCTCATCGAGAGAGGCAGCAGAAAGCACAAATCACATTTTGACCCATCTACCTTGTATGGGGTCGTGACTATACGAGGATGACTAGAATATGCCATTTTGCCTTGAAACATAAATAAAAATCATGTGAAACAATCCATAATGTATCTTGTCCTTGATAGAGTTGCGAGTTTTATAGCAAAAGTGTAATCCATGAAGCGGCAAAATGCATGCCAATTGGTTAGCATGCCTTGCATGCAGAAGCCCGTGATTCCAAGTCAATGGGCAGTATCTTGGCACCAGTGATAATCCTTGCTTCGTGTAAAATTGTCTAGCCTGGTCATTTGGATATAACCCCTTGCCTGGAAAATCCAAAGAAAGAAAAACAACCCATTTGAATCTGGCTCATAGCCAATTTTGCTACAGGAGAGAGAGTTGTCACGTGTATCATATACACCCTCAGCTATTTTTTACGCTCATCTGGCACATAATGAAATATACTAGGAGCATAGTGCCAAATCCTTCATGAAGTTGTATGCTCATAGCATATGCCAATCTCGGGAAGTCGTAATGCAAAATGCATAATTTAAATCCGTGATTCACATAAGTAATGTGTAGCCAACAAATGCTGCTATCGACCCACATATATCTTGGTAACTGAATCGACCATGCCAAATATCTTATCCTTGACATGTGTAGCTAATGAACGAGTAAAAGAACTCATCATTTTGATAAGGAAAATTGCGGTATTTTTCTCGAGCTTCTAGAAGCGGTAACAAGTAGATGACCTTGCCAAACATATGTGCCATTGTCAGATGTCTGAGACATGGGAAAGAGAGCCTTGTTTGACGTGCAAAGAGTCATCCATGCCGAACAATTTTGCATCGTTCATGAAATCAAGCATTGCCAATCTCCATGATATTCCAGAACAAAGTCGAGTTTCTATGCTTGCACATAAAGTTAACCACTGAGGACCCGTGTTGTGGGTCAAGGTGGTTGGTAGCCAAGCCATGCTTGAGGGAAGAGTACAAAGCAACCATTGGTTCATCGACGATAGTGTATGCAACATGGCAGGCAATAAATAAAGTTGCAAATAAGAAGTATGTTCCATATGTTGAACACATATGCATTGAATTCTATCCATGAATGGTCAGTCATGTTAGTCAATCCTTCATGCCAAGTAACGAGAGTGACTAAAGTCAATAGAGCTGTGCTGTAATGACAATGAAGCCTTGCTTGATAAAGTACAACCTACCCCTCGGGCTACAATCCGTGCACAAGTTGGAACCCTAACTAAAAGCAAATGATTGCATAACAAACTTTAACAGAAATACTTGATTTTTTTCCAGATTGTCCAAAATGCTTCTCAATATGCCGAAGGAGTTTCAGTAGATACCAACGCCTCTTGAATCCTTGAATACTTTATCCCTTGGATGGCCGATTATATTGGATACAACTGTCAAATTGATGTCTACTTAGACAGAGCATTCCTAGATAAGTGTCAATGGCTTGGATAGGCGAAGATGATATTCATAATGGACCGCACTCCACACGGAGAATCAGCAATAGACAAGTGCAATCAAGCAAAAAACAGAAGGCACCTAGCCTGAGAAGTATTAAGCTTATATGGATTCACAATGGTGAGCTCGAAACAACCCTTGTACAACTATTCATGACTCCCTTTCGAGCCATGCATGCAGGTGGTAGCTGGCATGTTTGTCGGGTTAGAACGACGGTCGGGTCCTTCAATGTCCTTCCATTCTGCCTTGTCTGTGGTGCTATGAGGGGATGGCCCCTTGGGAGACACCCTTTATGTGCATCCCCTTGGGCGCCCAGCTTGTGAAAGAGCAAGAATAAAAGAAAAAAAGAAAAATTTACCTTACCTTGCAGATGGCCATGGTGATCTGTGCCGGGTCAAAAATAGCAGGGGCGATGATTTGGACCTCGAGGGCCAAGGCAACAGAGATGAATCTTGCTCCTCTCCCTCTTGCAAACCCAACGACACCAAGCACAACAAATTCGGTGCAGATCCACCTCTGGTCCCCTTTGTGTGTAGGCAGCTGCTCCCACGGCCCTGCATGCCGAGCTTTCTAAGGAGCCTTTCCCACCTTGTGGAATACCAGCGCCATGCAAAACTGGAGCAGCATGCAAAGCTTCCATGAGCAACATGAAGCCCCTCCATCTCCAATGCTATGCTACTTCCATGTAAGAGGATATATGAGAATCGATACGCTTGAGAGAAAGATATCGGAGATAAACCATGCCGAGCCTTGCTTGCTCCTCCATGCCTCTCCTTCTGCCCTGAGCTCTGATAGCAATGTGAGAACAGATGGAACTCCATCATGCTAATCTCCACCCAGCCATGCTCTATATAGGCCCTTGTCATGCTAAACATAAAGACCCCCTTGACTAAATGTCCGTCCTGGCCCTTGCTTAGTCCTACCCTTGGCACACCACTAATAGCTTACTTGATCCCTATGAATGAAGCACATTGTCCAAAGAAAGGTATATGATATCTATTGGCAATCTATTTCCAGCTATTATATTTTGATAGCTCTCCAAAAGCTATCAGGTAGTAGCCATAGGACTTGGTCATGTGGACCTGCTATTTAGCTTGCTGTCCATTCATCGGTCATCGGCCTTCTCTCTTTACGCGACAAATCTTGGCTAATAAAGAGCTTTGAAGATTGTAAGCCTTTGTCATTTTTCTTGATAACGGAGGTAGGAACTAGCCCCAATTGCCACTAACTTTTTGTGCCTTCCAAATAATTGCTCGAAATGATTAGCCATGATTAGTTGGCTGTTAGACTTCAAATAGCTACCAATTCATAATGCACGTGCACATGAGAGAGAGAGAGAGAGAGAGAGAGAGAGAGAGATGAGGCCAACTTCATGTGTAGTGAAGAGGAAGATAGAGGGGGAGAGAGATGGGCCCATAATAACTTCTTTTTTCAGCATGTCTTATACAACGTGGTTGATCTTAACATTGAAAGCTGGGAAGGATCTTTGTGAGGCCAATATTCTGACTGGTGTTGATGTGGAACGCATGTCTAACCTCACCATCTATCTTATTGTAGTATTAGCGAGAACCACGATTAAATTGTTAATCCATGGGATGAAGCTAACTCGACTAGTGTATAGAGGCTACAAGAGGTTGTCAATATCTCCGAAAACAACTAACAACTCACATCTAACTCAAGCTACACTCAAGTGACTGAAATCATCAAAAACCAATCGCTCATTGGAAAACAAATCACATCCATTACAGCATGAAAAGATATCAAAATGTAACAAAACTTCTAGGACATGTTTATAAGACCTAAGCACACATTCTTATGGTCTCAAACCCCACTTTAGGTCAAGTTCCAAAATCGCGATTATTAACAGCAGTGGAATGTTGACCTAGTCGTTCTCGACCTAGAATGCATCTAAATGCTTAGCAATGATGCCCCAATACCCCGCCTATGCTTAGTTTTTTATTTGAAAGTATAAATTCCTAGTTATGATAAAATTAGGTCGCGGGTCGGCGACGCCAAAAGCTACAAAATATCGTGATGTGTTTACGTCAATGCGTAGAGCTCTTACCTGTGGTTGTAACGCAACAAACACGATTGTAATGTGACAACCGAGAGGGAGTATGAAGCGCGAGAAGGAGAGGAGTGAGCGCCATTAGCTCACGTTGTGTATTTCATTATCCAAAACTTGATAATAACTTATAAAAATTGGCTTTTATACCTTAGCCAAGGTTTTTGGTGGTCAAAAATAATAATCTCGGAGTTATACCAAAGATGGGTAATGACAGGTTAATACAATCTAGAAGCTTGTTGCCACGTCTCAGTAATTACAGAGTTTATCCGAGAAAAATAGGAGTTACAGTATTCCCAATTTATCAAAATAATAAGTGTTTTATAATGAGAACTCCAAAAAATGGTATTCGTGTTAGCTTGCTGCTAACTTTCCCCCCCTCCTTGCCTGTGTCGTCCCTTGACTCAATTTTATGGGTTGAAGTAGTCTTTGGGCTGGCGGTTGGCGACGTGGTCTTTAAGCGCATTCAGTGCCTTTTGGTATCTGATTTTCCTTTCTTTATATGGCACTTGCAAAAATTGCATAGTTACTTTGTTTTTTAGCTCCACTGATGAGTAGCCTACAAACCTTGATGTGAGGTTGCTGATTACTAGCACAAATATCTTCATTCGCCAAGTGAAGAATCCTGTGTAGAACGCTTCCTCAAACGCCTTCATATTGTGTGAAGGTAGAAACATGCATCAGGCGTAGAAGTCATAGAGGAATTCTTCGGAAGGTTGGCCACTGAGACCATAGAAAAAAAATTTATTACCCTTGAGGAATGACATCCAAGGGTTGCCTGCTTGCTCTGGCTCATTGAACATTTCGATGCATGTGAGCAGCATTCGGCAGATCTTATATAGCATAGCACATGACAAATCAGGTAGAATTTTAAAGAATGACATGACGCCCTTTAGGGTTCTCACCATGTATTCTTCAATCGCTGGTCCCTTTTCTGGAGCAGGCAATCTGGGGTAGTTTAGCCAAGCTGGCCGCTTCTTGAGTAGTGCCTCATGTGCTATCTAGGTCCTTACTCTTGGTACATGACAAAACGTCGGATCTTTTTGCAGGGCCGCAGGTGCTCTCGTGAACAAAATCAAGTATCTTGGGTTTTTGTTCATCCAGCTCAACCTCCACTTTGGGTGGTCTTTATCTGCGCCCTCGACTTGCATGTCTGCCTAAATCCTTTCTTTTACCTGTAGTAACTCAACTTTTATCAGAGGGTAGGGTAGGGATTGTTGGTGCCATTGTGCATTGATTTGATTGGGAGTGAGTTGTGTAACATTGATGGAGTGAAGAACTCTCAACTCCCAATCCATCGCTACCTTCCACTGCTCATCTACCTCTTGTGTAATCTTTCCTTCAGTGCATCTTATTCAGTCTTTGAGAGCTCGACCATGGGCACTTTGTCTTCTTCTGTAATGGTTACCTAAAAAATCTTCCTCACCATTCAGCTCTACTGTGGACTGTATCTCCAACTCAGCAAATGATATTGAGGGTACTTCTACTTGAGGCTACTCCAAAGTGCCTGCCTCTTCTTGCGTTTCCAGTTTTTCCTCTGTTAGTAGCTGGTTGACTCTTTTGAGTTTACCTATCTCCTTTAGTAGTCCATCTTCTCTTTGGACCCGCATCAAGGCCAAGTCTTTGCGCTCAGATTGCTCTAACTTTAGCTCCAGCTCGAGGTCCTTGTTCTTTTTATCCAATGCTTTGTAGACCTTGTTTGTTCCTTTGATCAAGGCTACGGTTGGATTCTCTCATATTTGCCGCAAGAAAATTGCCTGATCATTTATTCTTTGTTCTGAGTATTGTAGAGAAGCGTTCGTGACATCCAACTGCACTTGAATCTTCTGAGCTGACAAGGTTGTCGTTATAATTTTGTTTGTAACTTTTGTCAATTGTTCATCTTTTTCTTTACAAGCATCTAACAACTTTGTAAGCAGCTCACCCAGCTCTTCCATTTCTTCTTGTTTCTCATATCTAGAGAGATGATGTTGTTCATCTTCTGCTCTCAGTTCCTGCATTTGCCTCTAAAGATTGGTGATGACATTAATTCTGTCGTCTAACTCCCCTTGGAGTGCGTCGATCACCATCTCTAACTCTTTGGCCCTTGTGCTACGGCCAAGTGCTACTGAGAGAAGTCTTTCAGTCATCTCCTGCATTTTCTTAGCATATTCGTTAACCTGTAGGACGACTTCATCATTCGATTGCCAGTCTTCCTTTAGAGCTAGTTGCCTGGATGTTTCTGCAGTCTCTTGTGTAACCTCTGGTTGCGTTGTGGCTAGTTGTTCTTATGCCTGGGGTTGTGGTTGAGCTTCTTCTCCTTTGTCATCCTGAGGCTTTGTGGATGCCTCGGCCTTTTCTTGTTGTGTTGAGGTAGAAGGTGTTGACTTGGACTTTGTTGTGTCCTCTTGTGCAGTACTTGTTTCCCTTTCTGGCTCAGGTTCTTTCTCTTTTTGTTGCTGTTGTGTAGTAGTAGCCTGTTGTGCAGATTCTTCTACTTCTTCTGATTCAGATTCTTCCTCTTTGGTGGGCTCAGTTTCTGTGGCTTTTGTTGGTGGTGGGCTTGGAATAGGGTTATCCTCCTGTTCTGTAGGCGGTGAAGTGGGTCAGGAGGCTCGTGACCTTGGTCGTGTTGTGCCTCTTCCCTTGCCGTTTCCTCGGCTTTTCTCTGGTCCTCCGCCTCTTTTGCTTTCCTTGCCTCTTCTTGGGCTTCTTTTAGCTTCAGGGCTTTTGCTTCTTGATACATTTTTTCCAAGGATTCTGTTGGATCTTCAAATTGCTTCATGGTATGATGCTTTATTCTAAGCCCTTTAAGCAGTAGGCACCCATTTTTTCGGGTCCTTTCCTTGTGCTTGTCGATTGCATTGGTATGCATGTTTCTCTCTTTCAAACCAGGCTTGCTTTTGCACGAGCTCTTCTTGGTGTGCTACCACGGCTTTTCTCTTCATCCCCTCTCCTTATGCTCTCTTCTCTTCATTATCTGAGCTTTCACTGCTGTGCCTTTCCGGCAAGCTTACAGCCATTTGTAGGATCTCTTGGCTGATCTTGTAGCTCGAGGAGATGGTTGAGCTGCCAGTATCCAAGTGTTTTGGTGTGGGGCAGGTGGTATGTTGTCGGCCATGCCAATCGCATGGTATGCAATCCTGGTCAATACCTCTGGTGCACCCAGGTAAGTGATCTTTCCATATTTCCTAGTGCCCTGTAGAGTGGTCGAGACATATTGTGCGTGGTCGATGGGTTGCTTGGTTGTTGACTTAAGGACTTGCGTGAAAGTGGTGGCAGCCGCATAATTTGGCGTGGTATACCTTGGTGGCCTTTTAGGGAGGAAGTGTAAGTGTTGGTGGTATAACCTGGTTGGCTCTTCCACGTGCTTTGTGAATTAGGTCTACAAAGGTGGCTGCGACGGTTTCTTTGGTGAAAGTACCTTCCGTTTTCATGTCCCTTGCCCTCATTGTCATTCCTTCTGTGGGCAGTTTGAGTGCTTCCACCACTATTTCCTTGGTTATCACCACATCAACTTTATTCCCCTAAGGGTCAAAAATCTGGGCAGTTCCATCTTCTTTAATCGTGGATAAAATCTTGTAAGATTTTTGGAAATCCACACCGCATGGCTCTTGTTCATAGAAATCTCTGAGTCCTAGCGTGCGGTTGGCTTCTTTGGTCTCAAGCTTCGCAGCGGCGACATCATACACTTATTTTGATAGAAGTTGAAACTCTACTTGATGTCCCTCCTCACTCTTGAATCTGCTGTTGAACACAATGGTGTGATGCTCTTCTAGCTATTCTTTTGAAAGATAGGCTGCCTTGGCAGCTTTGACTGAATCTGGATCTAGTTGGTATGCGGGCAGCTCTTGTAACTTTTCTTTTTGGTTGAGCTTCTTCTTGGCTCTCTTTGCTGCTTGCATGGCTCCTGTTCAGTGAATAGAGTATCAAAGTTAATAGATTTGTCAAATCTTTCTCTGAAATTTCCTTGAGTCTTAAATGCTGACAATTTTGGTCCAATTTGCTTCAAATCAATTTTTGAACAAACATAGATGTAAAAACACCTGCAAGGAAGAAAGTTGTAAAGTCCAATAAATTTCTGCAACCAATGTAAATAATCATGATTATTTGTAGCTGAGTATTTTTTCCAACATTTTGCAAACTTGGCATCACAAGCTTGAAGTATATACCAAATACATGCTCTGAGTGAAATATGGGCTCATTTGAATACATGGGGTGAAAATTGTGCGAGATTTTGGCTTTAGGTCTCTAAAACAGTAGATATAATGGAAATTTGAGATTCGGAGCTCCAAACTAGTTCAAACTTGGCTAGTGGGCTTAACACACGTCATGTACTTTGGATGTATGATGGCAAAATATCAAAAATTCCCTATTTCGGCTAGAAAGTAAATAATCGCGATTATTAATATTTGTACCAAAATCAATATTTTTTGATATAAAGTGATTCTAGGCATTGTATAGACCCTGTGTATGTGATATGAGGTGATTTGATCAAAAAATGTGGTCCATAACCCAAAAATTGGCTTGCAAAGACTTCTTTGCATTTTCTGGCAATTTTCCAAGTTATAGGTGCTCATTTTGGCTCATATTTGATTTTTGGCATGTGATAGGTGTGTGCACATGATAGGTGAGGTGATGATACAATTTCCAACCAAAACAAGCGTAAAAGTAAATAATCACGATTATTTACAGCAATCGCAAATGTTTTGCAAAACTTACAAATTTTGACCTAAACACATTCTATACACCTAAAACAAGTCCTAAATTGAATTTGGTCAAGTTTGGTCTTGCCGGCATCACTTTGTGCTTTGTCGACTCTGAAATCACCGATTTTTGTGACTACACTGCCTGTTGAATTGGATAGTCAATTTTGAGGCTTTGGACTTGTCCGCAACATAGTCGTGAAGCAACTCATCCGATTCTGGCTCATTTGGAGTCAGTTTGACCCCGTATGTCGAATTTGATGCTTTGTAGCCTTCGAGCGATTTTCTGCTTTTCAAGGGCTTTGCTTGATTGATTTTACAAAACCAATCATATACATTGTATATGAACCTCGTAGGCAAGCTGTCTGTGGAGTCAGATCCAAATTCTGACATCTACCAAAAACCTAGCTTCACTACTGGGGACCCCCTCGACCCCTGTTGAATGGTCAACTGATGAGATAGAACGGTTCTATTATGTTAGGGCATGCTACAGTTCAAATCCCATCTGATTTGGTCTAGCTAACAGGCCGCTATGGTCAGTTTTGGGTCGTAGGTCTTCGTGCACTACTTGATTTCTAGGGGTTTTTTTAGGGGTTAAAACTAGCTACCAGCCGTACAAAATGGATAATTGATAAGTAAAGAACTTACCCCTCATGTCTCGTATGAGACGACGCTGAAAACGGACAACTGTAGACTCCGAAAAAGACGCACGAAAGAGGTCGAAAATCTCTCTCTGCAAAGGCCACAAGTGGAAATGAGGTGGTTTTAGCCTACCTTGGATATCTATACCCGGACTTCTCGAACCCATTTTTCCTAGATTCCCTTGTTAGCCCTACTAGGCCGTGAAATGTATGTTAGACTCAAAAATTTCCTTGATCGGATTCCTGTAGCTCATTCTGCAAGAATTTTACAAAAGTAGGTATGGCTGCCTAATTTAGGCTTCCTGCTTCCATCTTCTGATTTCATTGAATTTTTTTGTGCTTGTCCGCCTTGTCTTTTTTATCACCGTCGTGTCCTTCGTTTTCCCATCTGAACTTCTTTGCTATTTATTATTAATTTTTTACCTATTTATTGAAAAAATCAAAGAAAATAACAAAATACTCTAAAGAAGTAAAGTGAGAATATAATAATTAAGAAAATCCATTGAAAAACAGAGCTAATTTTTTTTGTGATTTTTTCTATTTTTTAAGTCTCATTATCAATAAAAATGATGAAAAATAACCAAAAAGGACTATTTTTTGATGATTTTCTGATAGTATATACACTATTTACACTCATCGGGAAGATATATCAGTGAATTTACACTATTTACACTCATCGGGAAGATATATCAGTGAATTTTTCCTTGATGTGAATTATAATGGCATTATTAGGTAATTTTGCAAAAAATCACACGTTAACATCGATCGAACTTTTTCCTCCCTCTTCAGACATTGCCCTTAATTACTTATTACTTAGTGCCCTTCCACCCCTCATAGATGGCGTACTCCGGGACGATTGTGTGCATGGGTTGAACAATCATGCTTATGCATAGCTGTGGTTGTCTCTACCATGCTTTGAAGGTCAATGAAATTCAAACCACTATGATGTGCCAGAGCTGGGTCTTGAGTAATTAACTCAAGGGTTTCTGATGTCGAGGTTTGTTGTTGATGTCTTCCAAAGAGAAAATCTTGTAGCTTGTGTGCTCTCTGTTTGATTGTACCATCAGGATGCTTCAACACGCTGATTTCTTGAACTGTTGGTAGCACTTTTGACTGTTGTCAAGGCTTTTCTCGCCATTGGTAGCTTGGTTTGCTTGGTGTTGTTTGGTGTGGTGGAGTCTTTTCAAACTTAACTCACCATTGCTTGGTTGGTTTTACTATTTGTGGAGAAGATAAGTGCTCCTTTTTCTTCCAAATCCATTTCAAGTTAGGTTCCTTGCTGGAAGATGCTCGTCTCTGTGTTTTTTCCCTTGGAACCTTCTTTTGTTTTGTCGATGAAGTTTTGAACACCCAGATTTGAATCGGCCTATCCTTAAGCTGTGCTTTTGGCACCCAAATTTGCCTCACTCCTTGCCTGCTACTTGTAGCATTTGCTTGTTGAGGGGATGGAGAAGATTGAGTACTTCGTGGTTTGGTCTGTTGATTGCTTCCTTTTCATTCCTCCTTGCTTGGTGCAATTGGAACAATGAGCTACCCGGCTTTAGGTGATATCTTGAGCTGATTTGTATCCCAATCTGATAATGCTTTGTATGTCCGCATCCAGGGAATTCCAAGAATCATCATCTCATTCATGTGTTCATCTGGTAAGCATACAAACTGATGAGGACATGAACATGCATGTACTATCACGTTCAAGTTGACTACTTTCAATGTTGGGGTTGGGTTCTTGTTACATCCCTTGATTGTCACTATTCCTGTTGTCAATGCTTGACTTGTTGCCTTCTTGTACATGGGATAACTGCCTGTATTTACTCTAGCTCCTGTGTCGACCAAAGCATTGGTGCTATGATTGTTGAGTTGTACTTTGATGCACAGGTCCATTCTGTCTAACCAATCATCATTTGTTGAAACTGCATCTTTAGGTAATTCCCATTGTCGGTCATCTATTTCCAGAGTGTTGATGGGAATCGATATCTTTTGATTCCTGAGAGCAGCTTTCCGTTTGAGTATCCAAAGCCAAGCTTCCTCTTGGGCTTCATCAATAACCTGCTGTCGTTTGATCCTCCTTTGCATGGCTGCATGCATTCTTTCTAGCAATTCATTGGTTAGCGGCAATTTGTATTTCTTTAAACGACATCCACTAATCCAATTAGCCATTGGTTCACCATCTAGGGTGGACAATTTTACAGCTCCACTTGGAGATACATCTTCAATGATAAACGGTTCGTTTCCCTTTTTCTTAAACTTGGGAATGTGTTGCTTAAGGGAATAGACTAAAACTAAGTCCCCTTTCATGAAGATTTTTGTGATTAAGTGGAAATCAAAAAATTGTTTTTGTTTCCGCTTTTGTGCATAGATATGAGCTACAGTAGTTAGCCTTTGCTCATCTAGATTTTCCAAATCTTCAAGTTTTTCTGACAATTCATGTCCAATCCCCTCAAGATTCCTTGCTACCCTTAATGTCGACAATAGAAATTCAATTGGGAGTATGGTATCAAGACCATAAACAAGGTTAAAGGGTGTAGTATTTAAAGCTATTTTGAATGAAACTCGATAAGCCCATAAAGCAGAATGGAGATTCATTTCCCAATCTTTCCTTCTTGAACTAACCACTTTAGTTAGTACCGAGAGCTGGGTGAAAGCATGTTAACCTGTCGCACTTTTTGTGCTAGTTAGCAGTTTCAAGTTAGCACATCTTCAAAAAGTTGGGCGTTCAGTAAATTTTTTACAAATAATATCAAAATTTGTCGGAGGTTGTACATTTGGATTCCTTCTTTCAAGTGCTTTCTATTGATATATCACATGTCATAGATCTTGGAGATGTAGCATATGTCAAAATTGTGCTAGTTAGCATTGTCCGGGACATGAAAAAGCATGACAAGTTAACATGCTTTCACCCAGCTAAGAATTTTGTTCGTATGATCATCTTGTCCATTTGCTTGTGGGTGATAGGGAGTTGATTTGTTATGGACGATCATAAACTCATTAAGCAAATACTCGGTTACCTCATTGAGGAAATGAGTTCCCTGATCACTGATAATTTCTATTGGCATTCCATGTCTCATGAATACATACTCATATAAGAATGCAATAGTGGTTCTGGCATCATTCTTTTGAGTTGCTTTAGCATCGGCCCACTTGGTCAAATAGTCCATAGCTACAATGATATATTGAGCTTGGGTTCTATAAGCAGGTGGTTGTATTGGCCCAACAAAATCTATACCCCATTTTTCCAAAGCTCTAGCTCCCATCATTGGTCTTAAGGGCATGCTATCTACACATCTTGGCATTTTTTCTTGTTGACAAGCATCACACCTTCGAACATATTCTTTGGCATCTGCAAAAAGTGTTGGCCATCATATGCGTGCCATGAAGATTGATCTTGCGGTGGTCTCGTTAGAAAAGTGACCTCCAGCTAATCCAACATGTGCTTGTTCTATAATCAGAATATACTCGTCTTCATTGGCACAAAGATGCAAATGTTGATCTTTACCTCTCCAATACAATTGGTTCCCAATAAGAGCATAGTCTCTTGCTTCAGTTTCAATTGCTCTTTGATGGCGTTTACTCATATCCTCAGGAAATGTTTGGCTTGATAAGTAAGTAAATATATTGTTACTTCACTTAGGAACATGTGACATTTGAAACAATGTTACATACGGTATGGGTGTTTTTTTTTGACATTGAGTACCATCCTTTACAAAAGATCAAACATCACTCCTCATAGTCGGCCAAAATACTCCAAGTCTCAAGATTCGTTACATAGTTTGGTCTTCCGCAAACTAAAATCCTAGTATGGTAACATGTGCTCGACTTAGGTACTGTTTTTTTCTTTAGGATTAATGCATAAGATAAATATTCCATCACGATTTTTTTTGTATAGCCTACCAACTAGTAATTGATACATAGATGATTGCTCGATTAATTTGATCATAATACATGAGCTATTGTCATCAATGACACCATGTTTTTTGACCATAGAGGTATCATTTCCACGGAGAACAAATAGGCATCTGGTAGATCATCATCTACCCCTTTAGGTGATTCTCCTGAAACAATCCTTGACAAATGATCTGCTCATTGATGTGTAGTGCCCTTTTTTACAACCATAGTGAACTCAAATTCTAGAAGAATGATGAACCATCTCACTATTCTTCTTGTGCTGCATGGCTTGTTGACCAAGTACAACAAAGCTTGGTGGTCCACAAAGAACACAAACTTGTTGGCTAATAGGTAATGTCTATACTTTTTAACGGCATAGATCATTCCTAATCCTTCCCTTTTGGTGGTGGTGTAATTATTTTCCTCCATGTTTAACCGTCGGCTTGGATAAGAAATAAGAAAGTTAATTTTCCCATCTACTGGTTGAGCTAGTATACAACCGATAGCAAAATTGAAAGCATCTTCATGAATGTGGAATATTTTATTCCAATATGGTGCTTTCAATATTGGAGCTAAGGTGAGAGCTTTCTTAAGCTTCAGGAAGGATTCTTCACATGCCTCGGTCCACTCAAAGTGTGTAATCAAGCTATACATGGGTTTTGCAATTATAGCATACATATAGATGAACTGTCGGTAATATCCACAATGCCCCATGAAGGCTTGTACCCCCTTGACTGTTGTTGGTTAGCAAATCAGCTATGACATGAATTTTTTCAATATCAGTATCTATGCCATTTTTAGACACTATATGTCCAAGAATTTTTCCTTGTCTACCCATGAATGTGCACTTTTAAGGATTTAAGCAAATCCTATAAAGTCTACATTTTTCGAATACCTTTTTGAGGTGTTCAAAAAGATCAGCTTAGATTGATGAATGTATGCATAGATCATCCATATATACTTCTAAGAATTTCCAAAGATATTCTTTAAAAGCATGGCTCATCAACCTTTGAAATGTGGCTGGAGCATTAGTTCAAACGACATGATAACCTGATAGGCAAAAATACCCCAATCTATTGCAAAAGCAGTTTCATGCTCATCTTTTGGGTCAATTGTTGGCGGATATGCCGCGAGGAACATCAGCACAGTGGGAACTCACCTAACAAGATTTTTTAGCTAAGGACGAAGCTCGACCCGCAGGTGCGTGGAAGCAAGCATAGGGTGTCAATCTACACTCGACCGACTATTGACTACCATGAGCCAAATACCCATCAGACGTTCTCGAAACACTACAAAACTTAAGGGATATCCTATTAACACTAGAATGGTAACCTAACAGGACATAAAAGTGTCTTTTCAGGGTTTTGGAAAAAATTTCCAAAACCATAGCAGATCCACTCATTTTGAAAAATCCTTTCATGAGCTTATAGTTCAAAAATGAGAAACTTGTAAGTTTTCTCATCCCTTGGTCACTACAAGCCTCCAAAGTTGATGGACCAGTGCATTTTGCCCAAAACAGCAATTCCTTATGGTTGATTGCATATAATTAAGAGGGGATTTTTGTAGGACATGAGATAAAATGCCCCGTCAACTTCAATGGGTTGGTGATCAAAACATATGGTTGCTTTTACCTCACTAATTTTTTTTGGGCAAAAAAATAGGTACAAAAAAGTTACATTTTTGCAATTTTGTGGACCTTTCATCAAAGTTTCTATAGTCACGCTTAATACTGATAGGGGCTTTTCACAAGCCAAGCTCCCATACCCCTCTTCTCTCGTCCCCACCCCATGAAAACCCCCTCTTAGGGAGGGAGTGATAAAAAAGCATTGAAAAAAGTAAGAAAAAAATAAAGTATGATTATGTAAATATATAAGAAAGGTAAAATAGGCCACCTCATGCCTGCGGGGTAGCCCATCCCCACCTTGCCTCCTTTTTCTTCACTGTTGCCCCGTCGTGTGTCCCTTTTCCTCTCCTCCACTCCCCTCTCTCTTCCCCTTGTCCTTTCTCCTTTTTCTCTCCCCTCAAGCTACCCCACCTCTCACCAATAATGCATTATAACTCACCAATAATGCATTATAACTCACCAATAATGCACCCTAACTCACATGCAACTTACCCTATCTTCCAAAATAGTATACCCCACCCCCTCTTTCTCTCTCCTATCATATCCAATGACCCAAATACCCCCCTCTCTCTCTAAAGGGCGCCATGTCTCTTGTCTTGTAGCTAAATAACCTCCCCCACACTCACACACACTCAGTTTCACTGAAAAAGGTGCCCACAGACCCATCCCCACCCGGTGGTTACCTGATTTTTCTTGTGTTCAAACACATCTGCACACAAATTCACCTCTGAACACACTCCCCTCTCTCCCCTCTTGTAATTACTTTATTCTCCATGTCACCTCTCACTTTTTTCATCAACCCATCTCTCTCATAGTCTCTCTCTCATGAGATTGCTGTTCTGGCACATATACACACAGCCAGACAAGTGGGGCCCACAGTCACATGGCCTATGTAGATAATGATTTCTTCATTTCTAAATTCTAGAATTTCTCCCCCCTCCTCCCCTATATAAAGAGGGGTCACCATCACACTAAGGACACACACAACATCACCAAAGAACACTATGCACTGTGTGTGCCTAGTGCACACACACACACCCACACCATCACCATCACCGCAATCACCATGCTTGTCTTGAGCATGACCTCTACACCCTTGGCTATGGAAGATGAAGGGCAACTAAATGAAGGATGATGGCCATAATCCTCGTGCGAGTCTTCACCATCAACTCCCACCTATCCGCCATGTGCTCTACCACTCTCTCCCTTCTCATTCCCCTACCCTATGCTCCCCATTTCATCGCCTAATTCTCTAAATAAAGCTTGAGGTTTTGTGAGTATGTTTTCTTGCAATGTTTTGCCCATGTGAAGTGTGCGGAATCGCTACCTAGTCTTGTGTTTTGGAGTGAGCTTGTGTATGTGTGAAGGGTGTGTGGATTCGCCATCCTTTTGTGATGCCTAAGTACTAAGCCGCTATACCCCCTCCCTCACTCTCTCTCTCTCTCTCTCTCTCTCTCTCTCTCTCTCTCTCTCTCTCACTTGATCTCATTCCCTTTCCTCTTCATCATTACTCCCAAGCATCCATCTCTCTTGGATGAAAACTTTGTTATGGTGGTGTGTTGTTTGCGTCCTAGCCGCTGAAGCTAGGTGGTGCCCCCTGTTTGCTTTACCATGACAGGCTCGAGGCGCGCCATTCGGTCCCCGGTGTTTTAGAGGCTGTCGGGGGTTCGGGGTTCGCTTTGCTCCCGTCATTTGGTGCCCCCACTGAGGATCTTTTCATGAAACCCTTCTGTTTACAAGACTAAAACCCCTAAACTATTGTGAATGGATGAATGGCTAGCAGGATTTGCTAATTGGACGACAGAAGAAGAAGAGCTCCAAGCACAACTAGACGAACTCCGCATCTCCATCGAAGCTCGAGTGCTAGGCGTAATGGTAATCGATTTGCAGTGGGAGAGTCAACCAACACGCCAAACCCAGTGGATATACATAGGCCAAGTGCCAAGAAGAAGAAGGAGAAGGTCGAAACCATGTCCGCAACCTACAACCAACCCACAACAACAAAATGGAAGGAGCTCTACAAAATAGAGAATCAACACTATTCTACTTTGAGAATCGGGTGACTCAAGTCACTGAGGTAATTACCACAGTCAGTTTTCAAGTCGCACCTGATGCTGCAGCACAGCTAACGGAAGCATTGGCTCACACTCTCACTAGAGAAACTAGGGATCTACTGAGTTTGTTTCAGGAAAGAACACCACCCTCTCCCACAAGCTTGGACAGTGACTAAGCACCTCTAAGCTTCACATGAATCAGTACAACCTACCTCAAGACAAATCACACATACCAACACGTGTACGCTCAATCAAGGTAATACTGGATTTGAAGGGTCACTACCAGCATGTCATTGACACCATGCCGGGTGGGGAGCGGTTTTTGGAGGTTCTGGCATCAGATCAACCATTTGTCTTACCTTTGGTACAAGGCAATGTACCGTTTGAAGTTTTAATCTATGTCCTAGTATAAGAGGGTATACACGCCTCCTTGTAAAGAAGAAAAAAACTTTTGCAAGTTAAGCAGTGTGTCTTTCTAGCTCTCTATCAGTAATCATGGCAAGTGTAGCATTTCCAACATTTAAAGGAAAGAAGGGGGAGGATTTGGTAACAGACTTCCTAGATGACTTTGAAGTAGCATGTGTAGTGAGCAACAAAGATACGGATGAATCCCGGGTTAGAATCTTTAAGCATCTCATGAAGCTAGAAGCTAGATCATGGTACAATGCACTTCCACAAGCAACCAAGGATGACTGGGAGCCCTTAAAAACCGCTTTTAAGAGGCGCTTTGGGGGAGGTACCACTTCAGAAAAGTTGTGGGACAAGTTGAGAGACTTGAAGCAGGAGGGTCTTTTAGAATATGCCACCTATGAGTCCAAATTTGTGGATTTGTGGGAATGGTGGGTTGAGTCACTGGCTAGGGGGGAAGCTGCACCCGATTTCCTAAAACAAGATCGGTTCACGCATGGCTTATGGCCGCTTCTCAAGGAGAAGGTGAAAGGTAGATTCCCGGCTACGTACGAGTTAGCCGTTGAGATTGCTTGCCTTAAGGACAAGAAGCTACGAATGAAATCCAAAGAAACCGAGTCAACAGAAGCAGGAACATCGCGTCGACCAACAACTACGACAACCACCATACCACCACCAGTGGCTCTTGGGGTAAGAGATGACCAACAAGATATGTTGGCCCATATTACTGACCAACTGCAGAATTTGTCTGTCCACTTAATACAGCAAGGGATGAGTCAAGAAAGAGATCAAGACCCTGGAAGAGCACGATGACAAAACAGGGAGTATCATTGCTACAACTACGGAGAAGACGGTCACGTTTATGTACTACTGTCCCAAACCACGACAAAACTATAATAGAGGAGGTAGGAGGAACCAATTGTCACCCCCTAGATAAAGAACACCCCCACCCGAGACCACCCCCACCAACACAAATTCTACGTCCACCCCAGACACCACTACAAGCATCCATCCCACCTCTTCCACCAGCCCCACCACCTGATCGCCCTGTAAACATCATAAGGCTAGAAGAGAAAGGAAAAGCCGTAGTAGTGGATCCACCCAGAGAAAAGGAGAGGGACAAGGGTAAGGAGAAGGTAACCTTTTTAGAACCACTTGAAGCCATGAATGTGAAAAGAGCTAGGAGGGAGAAAGCTACACAATCAGATGATGAGAGAAGCATGAGAGGAGAAACTAGCAAGAGGCCATCCAGGCCACGACAGAAATTGGGCATCACCGACTTCCAGCTAGGGGAAAGTTCTAAGCCCTATGATCTAACATTGGATGTGGCAGAGCAAGGACCGAAGATTACATGGACACAGTTGCTACATCTTGTACCTAAAGTAAGGCGACAATGGTCTAAAATGGTAAGTACAAGACGCTCCAAAAAAAAGGTAGCCGGAGCAATTTCGGGATGCAACATGGATGACATCCTTCCAATTGTCGACGTAAACATAAAAGGAAAGAGGGTTGGAAACACCTACATTGATGGAGGTGCACAAATCTGTGTAATGAGCGAGGCTATGATGCTTCGATTAGGGCTCGAGGTTGACAGGCCTTCTCCATGCAAGGCAAAGATGGCAAACAACGCAAAAGTTAAAGTGTGTGGGTGTGGTAAGTTCCGTGAAAATCAAAGCTTTCAACACTGAGGTAGAGGTAGATCTTTTTGTGATGCCTACTAAGGGGGAGGACTATCCACTAATTTTGGAAGGCCATGGTTGATGGCCATGAAGGCAAAATAGAACTGGGGTACTGGCCTTCTACGCATGACCGGTAAGAAAGGGGAGACAATCTACTACGACATGAGGATTGGCAAGCAGAAGCAAATGAATCTGGAAACATCGGCAGATGAAACCACTAGCGAATCTTTCAGTTCTGAGGAGGAGACCACATCCACCGACGAAAGTGACAGTTCCATTGATGTGATGGGTATCATTATGAAGGATCCACAAATGGTAAGCACAACTGGTGATCCATCACCAAAAGGGTAACCCAATGAAGAGGAGAGCAAATCACCTAGCCTAGGAGGAAGTAGGTTGAAGGGTATGTTGTCTACGGAATTAACACTTGAGGAGAAAGATAGTTTTTTGCAAATGTTGATGGGATTTCCTAACCTGTTCATTGACAACTAAACCACTAAATGCAGCTACAAAGAGAGACCACTTTCCTCTCCCTTTCTTGGATGAAATTCTGAATGAAGTAGCGGGTTTTGAATGCTATACCATCTGTGACGGTTATTTTGGATACTTTCAAATACGCATAGCCTTGGAAGATCAGCTAAAAACCACTTTTATCACGCCATGGGGTTGTTTTGCATACAGGGTTATGCCATTTGGTCTCACAAATGCACCTGCCACATTCCAGAGATATGTCACATATGTTTTTCAACCGTTCTTTGGAACATCCATAAGAGTGTTCATTGATGATTTTTGTATATATAGCTCCCGTATTTCACATTTAGAAAAGGTAACTGAAGGTTTGGCCAGGTTGCAGAGCCTAGGTGGGCAATTAAATGTGGATAAATGCCACATTGGGGAGAGTAAAGTCATTCTACTAGGCCATGAAATTTCAGCAAAAGGTATCAACGTCGACCCAAGTAAGGTGTCCGCACTCATAGCCCTACCTTCACCAACGACCGCACGTCAACTGGTCTCTTTTCTACAGAAGGTGAGGTACTTAAGTAGATTCATACATCTACTATCACAACTTGTTCTATCACAAGGAAAGTGAACATCACTACAACAAGGTAAAGGAGGTCTTAGCCACTCTGCCAACTATCTCACCACCTAAGTGGGATGAAAAATTCTATGTCACCTCAAGTGTTGGTGATGACTCATTGGGGGCTGTGCTACTCCAAAAGGATACGACGACATCTTTCATGAGGCCAATCTACTTCTCTAGTCGAATGATGACAGCAGGAGAGAAAGGTTTCACCCATGTGGAACACTTAGTCCTATCTCTTAGATTTTCAACTGCAAAGTTTAGGTCATATTTGCTGCCTAAGCAATTTGTGATTCTAACCACGGATGAAATATTTCCCTATGTTGTACAACACATGGATGTGTCTGCTAGAATTACTAAATGGCTAGTTCGTCTACAAGAGTTTGACTACACGGTACAGGTAGAAAGCACGACAAGGGCAAGTTTGGGGGGACTCATGACCTACCATGTCTTTGAAAGGAAGGAGAAGCAATCTAAGGAAGGAGAAGTCACCTCCAGTACCACCGATGGTAGAAGGAGCATACTCTCTCTACTTTGATGGAGCCTACAAGTGAGCGTCCGACAAAGCAACTGCAGGCATAGTGGTCTTTGATGACAAAGGGACAAAGGTATTTTCGTTGGGCCAATTGTTAGATTCACATTCTAACAATGAAGCTGAGTATGCAGCACTAACCAAGGGTCTACAATGGTGCGTCTCGCAAGGTGTACAACGCCTTAATGTATTTGGGGATGCTCTACTTCTGGTAAGGCAAGTAAATGGAGCATGGACATGCAAGAATCCTAGTTTAAGGACTCACTTAAGTGGTGTAAGAACCTTGTTGGGTAAGTTTGAAGAAGTTCAAATACACCATATCCCAAGGGCTCAAAACCAAGAAGCAGATGCCCTAGCAAGTGAAAGACTACAGGAAGTGGTGGTTGGAGCAATAAAACTAAAGCTCCCTCTATTTCAAGGAAGTGATGCCTTGCCTGACATCAGGCATTTTTTGGAAACAGGGGAATGCCCATCAGATTTAACAAAGGGACAGAAGCAATGGCTGACGCGGAAGGCCACAAGGTATCGACTCATCAATGACGGTTTGTACTGTAAGGGTAAGGACCAAATACTCAGGAAGGTCCCTCTCTCTCACGAAATCACGGGAGTAATTGCTAGCTGTCACGACGGGGTTTGTGGTGGTCACTTTGCCCTAGACATAACAAGTAGGAAAATCTTGCAGGCAGGCTTCATATGGCCTAGCCTCAACCGTGATGTACACCATTGGTGCAAAACATGTAAGTTGTGTCAAAAAGCCGGCGCTAGGTCACTTATGCTTGAACCACAGACACCTATTCTCTCATATGCCCCATTTGAAAAATGGGGTATCGATGCCATTGGGCCATTACCTAGGGCCAACTCAGGAAAATTCTACATTATCATGGGGGTCGACTACATGACTAGATGGGCAGAGGCTACAGCCACCACTAGAATCACAGTGGTAGAGGTAGTTAAATTTATCTACGAGCACATATGCTGTAGGTTTGGCAAACCTTTAGAGATCATCTCTGATAGAGGGCCAGGTTTCAGAGCATCTTCGACAACAAGAATCTTCAATATCCTTGGTGTCTCAATGAATGTAGGTTGAGCTCTCCTCACATGTGGTTGTGACTATCTAGCTAAAGGCTAGCTCTAGGTCTAGACCGTCTCATAGTAGATGGCCATTGTCATTGCCATGGATGTCTTGTTGTGGTTTCTTTACTAGACATGTTTGATGTAATGTATCTTCTCTAGGAAGTGTAAAAGAGCTATGAAATCCCATCGTCAAGTGTGCTACTACCCGACCTCTAGGAAACCAAACTGTGCCTATAGTGACCATCTAGAAGCTAGCCATCCTTGTGTTAGAAAATAAGACGTAGCTAAATAGATTTTTGAGTAGATTACTTAATGGAGAGAGATAGATTTCACACACAAGAGATTATAGAGTAGAGAGAGAGAGAGAGAGTACACACGATATACGTGGTTCACCCAATGTGGGCTACGTCCACGGGAAAGCAGCCACTCAATGGCTTTAGCACTTCAAAAGAAGAAGTAGTTTACAAAGGGATTAAACCCTTGATAGAGCTCCCGCCTTACTTCACTCTCACCACCTCACACTCACTTTGTTGCATCAACTTCACACTATGAAATGTGTGTAGAAATGGCCTCCTTTTATAGGCCAACAGGGCTGCCCTCTCTTATGAGAGACAGCCATGTGTAGCCGCCCTTGTGCGAATAAGTCCAAATCGGACCCTTCAATCCGCCCATGTGTGGCCGCCCTTGAGAAGACAAGTCCGCTTTTGAATTCTGCCACGGCCATTGAATTCGTCCACCGGCCACCGGCCATTGACTTCCGACCACCGGCCATCGGCCATTGACTACCGGCCACGGCCAACCGACCGGTTGTTTTCCGAACACTTTTCAGCCGCCGTCCGGCCATAATATTCAGGCGAAAAGGAATATTTCGACGAAAAGGAATATTCCTCTAAAGTTGCCCCTGATTCTTGTCTGTGAAAATTTTGGTTTCCGTTGAGTGATTTTCCTTCACGCACGATGGCTTCTCCTCATAATGGGGGCCTTACAAATTTGCGCTTTTACCACAGAAAATTACAAGGGTAAATCAGGCTCCATACTTAACAATCTCCCACTTGGAGATTGATCTCCAAACCAAACCTGTGACTGCTTTCCATTCTGGCTTCTTATCCTTGAATGCAGATTGAAGATGAGCAAAAGCTCAACTTCCCCTTGTTGACCACCTTTGTAAACATGTCTGCAAGATTTTCACTTGTATGCACCTTTCCTAGCTTTAGTTGTCCCTCTTCCAAAAGAGTGCGTATGAAGTGATATCTCACCTCAATGTGCTTTGTCCTTGAATGAAAGGCTGAGTTCTTTGCAAGATGGATAGCGCTTTGGCTATCATTGTACAAGACACAATTGTCTTGTTTGAATCCAAGCTCTTCTAAGAATCTGTGAAGCCACATAATTTCTTTGCTTGCCTCCGTCATTGCTACATACTCTGCTTCCGTGGTAGAAAGTGAAACCACTTTCTGCAGCTTTGAAGCCCAACTTATTGTTGTGCCTCCAACCGTGAACACATAGCCAGTAGTGCTCCTTCGAGTATCTGTGTCACCTGCCATATCTGTATCAGCATACCCTTCTAGAAAAATATCAGTTCTCCAAAATACAAAGCATTTGTTGTTGTCCCTTTTAGATACCTAAGTATCCACTTCACAGCTAGACAATGCTCTTTACCTGGGTTGTCCATGAACCTACTCACAACTCCCACTGCATGTGCAATGTCTGGCCTTGTCCTGACCATAGCATACATTAGAGAACCTACCGCTGCAGCATATGGAACTTTAGACATATAGGCTATCTCTCTTGTGTCTTTGGACACATATCCTTCGTTAGTTTAAAATGACCAGCCAAAGGTGTAGAAACTGGTTTTGCATTTTGCATTGCAAACCTTTCTAGTACCTTCTTGATGTAATCTTCTTGAGATAGCTTTATTGTCTTCTTCGTCCTGTCCCTTGATATTTTCATACCAAGTATCCTCTTTGCAGCACCTAAATCTTTCATTGAAAAAGATTTGGACAGCTCCTCTTTTAGGTCTTTGATGTCCTGCATGTTAGCACTTGCAATCAACATGTCATCAACATACAACATTAGGATGGTGAATTTCCATCTCCCAAATTCTTCGTGTAGACGCAGTGATCCGAGTTGCATCTTGTGAATCCATGATCCAACATCCATCGATCAAACTTCAAGTACCATTGTCCTGTTCATCCCTTCCGAAATCCCATTTTGTTGAGGTGTCCTTGGGGTTGTCCTTTGCCTCCGAATGCCATTGCTAGCACAAAATCTTTCAAAAGCTTGGCTGCAATATTCACCTCCTTTGTCGGATTTGAGGCATTTAACCTTGGTACTTGTTTCATTCTCCACAAAGGCTTTCCACCTTTGAAATATGGAAGACACATCGGACTTATTCTTCATGACATAAACCCATGTTTTTCTGGTCGCATCGTCTATGAATGTTACATAGTACAATGAGCCACCAAGTGATGGTGTACTTGTAGGACCCCAAACATCAGAATGAACCAACTCAAAGTTTTTTATTTTTTCTTTCATTTCCTGATTTTTGAAATTACCCTCTTTTGTTTACCATAAACACAATCTTCACAGAACTCTAAGTCCACTTCTTTCAAACCTGGTAGAAGCTTCTTCGTTTGAAGGATTTGCATTCTTTGGCACTCATATGCCCAATCCGGTAGTGCCACACCGGCACTGTCAACTTCTGTAGTTGTTGCACCA
>NW_028221575.1:0-36079 GCF_014529385.1 Adiantum capillus-veneris
AAAAATGTTCGTCATTTTTTGCATCGTAGTGAGTTTATTTTCAATGTTTCTTCCTTTGGAATGTTCAAGATAGTGTGGAAGTAGACATCTATGATAAACGCCTTGAACAATGCCAATCTAAATATCATCTACATGCCTCACATTTCTTCGAACATCTCTTTTTCTACTAAATATGGTGTCATATGTCCTCAACTATTTAGATTTTCTCGTCTTTGTTCTAGTAAATCTACTTTTGTTTTTCAGTCGTGCCATCTTATTTCTTTACTTGTTGAGAAAGGATACTCATTCAAGAGAATCGTGAAAAATGTTCGTTCATTTTTGCATCGTAGTGAGTTTATTTTCAATGTTTCTTCCTTTGGAACGTTCACGACAATCAATAGTACATTCTATAAAAGTGGGGAGCTCAAGAGCCCACTTATTGTTTAACTTAGTAACACACTAATTTTTTGTTTAGATCTTTAGTGCTTCTAGTATTTTCGCTCTTACTTGACAAATGTTAGCTTTTATCATGGCTGAGTGTTATAGGCTTGGACACTCCAAGCGAGAATTCAATAGCAACACACGGACAAATTGAAGTTGAATATATATATATATATATATATATATATATATATATATATATATATATATATATATATATATATATAGAGAGAGAGAGAGAGAGAGAGAGAGAGAGAGAGAGAGAGAGAGAGAGAGAGAGAGAGTCGACATGGCACGGTGGGAATCATCTAAGCGAAGATGTACCGGTCCCAAAGACCGGCGCCCTTTCGGTATTTCTTTATTATTATGCTTGCAAAGTACAACTCCCGAGGGTCCAACTCTCTCCGAGACTTTGCGTCCAGATGCTTTGCGGAAGTGTGACCCCAAGAGCACTTATAAACAGTATAGGGGATGCCCAAAACAGAGCCCCAAAAGCATTAGATCAAAAAGCACTAGATCGCAAAAGCATCTGTTAAAGCATCATGTAAAATTGCCAAAAGCTGCCAGCAATGTAATTTGCGGAAATCCTTACATCTTGCCATGCCTGCTTGTTAGCGCAAATCACGGAATTCCGTACAGCGTGCAAGCTTTTGATTTTTAGGGTTTTAGGTCCCTCGGCCGGTGCTCCATAAGTTCTTTAAGTTGATGGGTTAGGTTTTAAAAATCCTAACCCTCTTTTAGGCCCCTCGATCCCAACTTCTTCAGTTCTTCTGGTTCAGTTTCTCTTGTCCTCTCGGCCACTTCTTTCTCTACACCTAGCGCTCCCTCTCGCTTGCAATATTGAGCACTGTTGACACCCTCTCGGTGTTGCATCGTACACGGTGAGATCCAATGCCCGTTCGGTGGGCGGTACACGCCAGTACCTTGACGGCGAGGAGATCATTGTAATAGATACAAGATCTATTGGTTGCCCGTCACGGAGAGGTGGTTTGCTTGCGGTTGCAAACAAGTTTCTCATCCGATTCACCCCTTTCCGTTGCACCTTTGATAGATTCTCGTGAGAACCCATGTGCGCTGCAGAAGAGATCGGATCCTCTGTAGAAGAAGGATCGTTTTGAGCTCTGATACTACTGTTACATGCTTGAACACTCCAAGCGAGAATTCAATAGCAACACACGAACATAAACTGCAAATAACTGATTGAACTTGAATAGAGAGAGAGAGAGAGAGAGAGAGAGAGAGAGAGAGAGGAGAGGAGAGGAGAGGAGAGGAGACACGGCACAACGGAGTTCAAAGCCAAGATGCTTTGGCCCCAAAGACTTGCGCCCTTTTCGTATTATTATGCTCGCAAAGTACAACTACGAGGGTCCAACTGTCTTCGGCACTTTGCGTCCAGATGCTGCGGAAGAGTGACCCCAAGGGCACTTATAAACAGTATAGGGGATGCCCAAAAGCAAAGCCCAAAAAGCATCAGATTCAAAAGCACTAGGTACTAAAAGCATTTTCTCAGTACCAGCAACATAATTTGTGGAAGTTTGTATAGCCTGCCACGTCAGCATGTCAACGCGTTTTACGGAAATCTCAGCCAGAGATCAAGCTTTAAAGAGTACGTTCAAATCATGAATGAACTCTATATAAGCCTGCACCTACTCTTGGGCACTGATGACGTGAGTAGCGATGTCATAACTGTTGTCTAGGCTATGTATGATAAAGGTGATAATCTTATTCTTCTTGTTTGAAGAATCAGCGAAGTTAAAGTTGCATAATATCAAGTTTTCAACTTTGTACTACTTTGGTTATGTTTGCCTCTTCTAGGTAGGTATGTAGAAGTATTGAATTCTAGTATTTAGCTTACATTAGGATTTAAGATTTTGTTCTTTTAGAAGTTGTGTTGAGTTTGATTTCTAGGATTAAGTCTTTTTGATGTCCTAGCCTTGCTAGTTTAAAGTTGAGTACTTGTTTCAAGTTTAAGTTAGGTAAGCTTCTTTAAGTTATTTTGCTTATTGAATAATGGTTTGTTTTCATCTAGTTTTGTTTGGTACAAATAAAGTGATTTAGCTTTTCCTTTTCTGCTTTCTTGTGTCCCTTGCTTTTGTCTTTTTGTGAGTGTTTATCCTTTCTCATAATTCAGACCTATGAAGGTATACATATAGAGAGAGAAAGAATCCACACAGTAGTGACGGAGTGGCGGAGCTCCACACCTAGATGTACTGGCTTTAAAACCTTGGTGCCTTGCCCTTTCGCTAGTTCTTTTATATTGATCTGCACAAGTTGCAACTGTCGGAAGGAGAGCTTTGTCATCTGTAAGTCTATGAGAAACCTCCCCCAAGGCACAAATTCAAAGGCCGCTGGCCAAAAGCATCTGATACAAAAAGCTAACGATCCCTTCCTTGGGTAGATACTGCCACATCAGTAGCTCGTAAAACATGACATAAAATACGGGATTCTGTATGGCCCGCCATATCATCATCTGTCATGCCCACTTTTGTGACAGTGTCACTTTGTGCTCGTCGTACTTTACCTTGAAAGTCCTGACACACTATAAGGTGCACACAAACTCATCCAAGTCCTTTTTGAGCTGAGGCTTCTAGAAGTAATGCTCAACACCCTTAAGGGTTGCCTTGATGCCCGACCAAATGAGGGTTGTGACACTCCATCAACAGCTTTTGACTCAAACTACGCGTTTCCCAATATGACTTACGCATCAAATACCATTCTTTGAGAGAGTATCTCGTTAACATCTCCTCACTCTGTACCCTGTCAAAGATCTCACTAACATTCGGGTTTGTAGCATACTGCTCCCTCATCTCATCAAAAATCATGATGATGCATTGTTGTAATAATGGATATCTGTGGCTTGCGAGACAAGGCATCTCCAACCACATTATTCTTTCCCTTCAAGTATAGGAGCTGGAAGTCAAACTTAGATAGGATGCTCGCCCATCTCATCTACTTTTCTGACAATTTTGTCTGGGACAAGATGTGCTTCAAACTCGCTGATGATCTTTCAGCGTACAAGGTGAAATTTGCGCCAAGCAAGTAATGCTTCCATTCAGTGAAAGCATGTATCACTGCTAATTGTTCCTCTTCATAAGTCTGTACAACCCTCTCAATTTTTGAGAGTATTCGACTCTCATACGCTACTACATCTTGCATTAAGATTGCACCCAATCTGCTTCCACAAGCATCACAATAAACCTCAAAAGATTTGTTTAAGTTTGGTAGAATCAAGACTGGCCTAGTTGTCACCAGAAGGTGTATTTTTCTTGTTGCCTTCTTTAAATATATACTACATATTTTTATTTATTTATTTTCTTTTTTTTACCAAAACACTTGAAAAGGTGCAAGTGGACCTTGCATGGCGAGTGTGAAAAAGCTGCAGCCAAACGGGTTTCTCACATCACGAATCTAGGTCAGTCAGCCGGGGACTGGTTGAGTAAGTTAGCACTGAATTCTGATGAGTATGGAAGCTTCTGTGCGCCTATATGGAATTTGGGCCACTTGGCAAGTCACTCACAACTTTATAAGTTGGGAGGGGTTAGGAAACTGAGCCATAAGGAGCATAGTGGACACATTGCTGAAGGACCACTTGCTTGACAACTCACCAATCCTGAAGCACAGCATAGTGGACACATGGCTGAAGGAAAGCCACTTGCTTGACAACTCACTAATCCTGAAGCACATGCCAGCTTGGGGGCACCCAAAGAGTGTGAGGGCTGTTTTGAGTGGATTTTATTGGTTTTGCAGCTTTAATGGAAATCTTACCTTCTCCCTTGTCTCATGTTGTGTGACGATTCTGCTCTTGTGCATCTCTCTGCCCCTTACAAGTATGGTAATGCCCCACTAGTTGGGCTCCTCAGATGACTATGTACAATCTTGTGGGTTTTATGCGCATTTGCCAAGGCAAGAGCCTTTTGAATAGGAACCGGATTACTTAATTGCTAATCCCCCACAGGTACTCATACTTCCATCGCGAACGATTGCAAAAGAGGAGAGTTTTCTTGTGTGAAAACTCGTCCAAATCAAAGTGAAAGTGTCCCATTGCTTGCGGGATCTCTTGAAACACTCATAGATGTGTTTCCTCTGCTCAAATTGATCCAAAATAGAGAATTATAGCTTGCTGCATTCATTTGCAGGTTTAGGGTTTCACACACTTTTAAAGGCCCCTGGCTTCTAAAAGTAGTTACTTGAAAAACTAACACCTCAAAAAGCATCCTGTCCCAAAATCTGGTGCCCAAATGGCTGGCCCGTAAAACATGGGCTTTGCCATACAGTATGCCATGTCACCCTGATTCCATGGGGTGTTCGTATGATGCTGCCACGCCCCGAGTAGGTACGCAATTTGAGGGTCTTCATCTGCTAAAGGTTTTAGGCCCCTCGGCCAAGATCTGCAAGTTGGTTAGGATCTTTGGAGTTTAGGCTAAGTTTGGTAGGGGTAGGATTTTAGGATATTCTAAAATCCTCTTTAGGATTTTAGGATATCCTAACCCTCTTTGTCTTCAATAAAATTCCAAGTCAGCAAGTTGTGACAGACCTCTTGTGATAGGTATATGAAGATTAGAGCTTTTATTCCTTCAGTGTGTAGCCCTGATGCCAAGTGGCATCAATATTTTTGTGGCGATAAGTTGTCACCTAGGCAACTTACTATTGGGGCCACTTAAACTAGACGATGTGGCATTTTTTCAGGACGCCCCTCATTATTGGGTCGTCGTCACAAAGTGATGATGCAGCAATATCGTACCTGAGCGGATAGATGAGGGAGAGAGGGGGAAGCCGATCCATGCGAAGACCAGACCAGAACAGGAAGAGTCCGGTTGAGACTGGCAGTTAAGAGCTGACCTAAGCCAGCAGACCTGGACCCATGCCGAGTGCTCGCAAAATCGTGTGATTTGCGGTGCAAAACGTGACGTCAATCCCGTGGGAAGTACGACTTCGCTTACGTGACTGGTACGGACACCGGGGATGCAGGCAGCGGCATTTTTCACGTTCCAGGCCTCAGTTATTGAAAGCATTGACTTTTCAGAGCTTTTGGGAGTTAGTTATGAATGCCATTGCCTCTGAGTTTTTGGGGTTCCTGAATTAAGCGTAGGGCTTTTTGGGTGCGAGTAAAAGCAAGAGGTCAAGGGCCTTCAAACAGGAAGCCTTGTGTGAGTTCTGAATCTCTGATCATCAGTTGGGAGATAGTCAGCTTAAGAGAAAAAGTACAGCAAGGGGCGCCCACGCTTAGGGGTCAATGCATTTGAGTGGTCTCTTGTCTCAAGTAGGTTTTCCCAACGCTAGTATGGTTTGGCGTGCAATGTGAGCACTGAAATGCTTTGATTTATTATTGATGGCATTCCCTCTTTTTGTTTCATTTGTCTCACAACCTTATTGAGAAATTCATCCTCCATGTGCCTTGAAAAATGTCTTCTCTCAGCCTCAGTGGCATCCATGACTTTTGACTTTCTCCTCAACTTGACTTCTTGACTTATTTTGTATAGAACATGGTGCGTTTGCTTTTGTGCCATGATTCAAGGTTGTGACAACGGATTGGTCCATTTGTTCAATTAAAAAAACAGACAACATGACTGTAATGTCCTTGGAGTGTGAAAGGAGTAAACGCCCTAAACGTTTCACTCTTACCTGAAATGTGAAATGGAATTGATTTTCTGTTTATTGCTTTGAAAAAGTTTGAGAGAATCTCAGTGGAGCATGCATTTATACCTGTATAGCATTATCAATGTGCATTTGGAAGTGTCTCGCAGTGGAACGTGTCATTTTATGGCTGAAATGTTTGTGGCGACTCTGACATTATACTGTGTTACCATTGCAACTGGCCTTCTGTACCATAAGCCATAGTAGGAGACCGTAAAAAATAGACATCTGTTAAAGAATCGAAAACAGAATTTAACAAAGATTCTTCTCAAGATCTGACATGGCTTTCACATGGATAATTATTGAATTGTGTAAAATCATTTTGTGGGCTAGTTTCTTTTCTCTTAAATTTTTGTTTTATTGCAGAAAACAGAGGTTCTGTAGTCATGCTTCCTATTATCGAGAAAATTTTGTCCTCTAGCAAAGAGACCAATTCAGAAGAGCCACGAGGTGGTCAAAACACCAATAAGGGGAATGGAAGTAAAGAGCTGCAAAGTGATGTGGCAAAACCTGACATTCCACAACAAAAAGGCATCCAAGGTGATAGTATGCTGTAGATAGGTTCCATTTTCCTCTACAAGCATTCAATGTTCCCATATTGAAAAATCGTCCCCTGCGTTGTGCTTGTGAGATGTGATTTAACTGTAAGATTTTAACCTTTTTTTCTTTTGTTGGATTTAACAGCTGGTGTGCCAAAACCTGAAGGGAGGGTTTTGATACCGGCTCCAGTGGACCAAATGCAAGAACAATTTCTGGCTGCGCTTCAGGCATTAAAGGTCAGCGCTGGGATTTCGGCTTATGCCCAAGGTTGCTTTACTTTTCTTTTTGAGTGTATAGAGATGGTTAGCCCTGGTGAAGTGTGGAAGGTTTAGCCCTTTTTGGGTACTTGCAGGTCGTTGAAGCTGGTGCAGAGGCAGGTGATATTTGCACGAGAAGGGAATACGCACGCTGGCTGATCGCAGCAAGTGCCAGACTTTCAAGGTCTCTCAGTTGTTCAGAAGTGTGGGTGCAAAAACGGACACATGCATGCACGCAGTCACACAAAACATGAGCTTAAGAATGTATGGTATTACATGTACATAGATACAGTGTTGCTTGTGCATGAATATATACTTTAGGTACGAGTACAAACATGCTCACTGTCTTCAGTGTCTAAACAGTTATTGGCATGCACAGCTAAAGTAATGCTCTACAGGCATGTTTTTACAAACATTTTGAAGGCGCAACATAGGGTCAATGTTCATGTATGTACTAAGCTTATGTTCATGTATGAAGAGACTTCAATGTTGGATGAAGTCTCTTCTGTCTCATGCCTCACACCCGCAAAAGATTCTACATGCCGTCCCCCTCCTCTTGTTGGCCTTGAAAACATTAACGTGGCTAGCCCCCTTTGCCACCAATGACTTCCAACATGGTCATGGTTCATTGGCTCTGGCTCTAACCATAGCCACAAGATGGACAACATTAATAAATTGCTCATTATCACTAAAAGATATTAAGATAGAGTTATTAATGAGCTTAATACAGAGACTCCTGATCAACCAAAATGAGTGTGTTTGCAAAGACTCGATGCCACCATTTATGAGGATCGTGAATGAAGATCTAAAGATAGAGGTGTGCTTAAAACGTTGGGACAGAAACGAGGGCATGTGAATGATGGAGCTTCTTAATCTCTTCGGTGCGTGCTGTCATTGTATCAGACTTAAGGTGAAAAGATTGTGTGCCAAGTAAATGCTCTCAATGGCTTACCTATGTTCATGTGATGTGGCATTGCTGAGGCTCTTGCATGTTTCCTCGGGCAAATTAATTCAGAAGGAAGTATCTATTATGATTTCTTTGTGGCTCCATGGTGATTTGCAGTTTGCTGGGAAAATTGAATACCTATGCGTAGCTCTCCCAATGAACCCCTCTACAGGGTTAGCCTAGCCAACAGGAAGAGATAGCGTGCCAAGTGAACAAAATTTTGCTCAAGGGTTTGATCCATCTCTCTCCCTCTTGTTTACTAGCACTTCTTGTTGAAAAGGAGGACAGGCCTTCGAGAACTCTCAACAAAGTCACTATCAAGAATAGGTTTCTGTTAAGAGTTTCATCTTCTGTCCCTGGTGGCTCTAGTATCTCCTAGGAGAGTGAGTGCTGTTTTGTGGTTGTCCCTGGCCTTATTTGAGGTAAACATACCTTTTCCGGTGGCACGAGCAATGTATGTGCCTGCTTGGTAGGCTAGCATGAGGTGGGGCCAATGTTCCTAGGCACTCCTATGTTGTTTTCTGCAGTTTTCAGCCTAGTGTCATTCTATAATGATGTGGTATTAATGTGCCACCTTGGTAGATTTATGCCATGTACGTTTAGGCTGAGTTGGCATTTTTTGAGGGCGCTCCCATCTTTTTGGGTAGTGGGTGTCAAAGGTGCAGCAGAAGATGGTGAATTGGGTGATGATCTCGTCTACAACCGCAAGCAAACCTCCTCTCGGGACCGGACAACCAGCGGATCTTGGATCTATCGTGACAAATCTCCTAAAAAATGTCCTCTTATCGTGTACCGCTCACCCAATGGGCACGGGTAGGCAATTTGCAAGCACTTGTAGCAAAGGGTGGCAAAGAGGAGGAGAGAGGAAACGCTAGAGAGAGAAATGAAATGAAATGAAATGTTATATTAACGTCTTCAAAAGGCCAAAGTGACCTATGAGACCAGAAAGTTACAATGTGGTGGATCTGATACAAAGTCAGAGAGAGAGAGAGAGAGAGATCGCAAGGCAAAAAGGCCAGGAGAGAGAAAAACGCCGGTGAGCAAACAGAGAGAGAAAACACCAGACAAGCATTGTCTCTCACGCTAGAGAGAGTGCACTGGATCCAAATGGTGGCAAGCTTTACTAATGTCAATATGTTCATACAATGGGGGGGAGGGCATCCCTCTATAGGGAAACCCAAAATATGTCCTACTTGCAGCTATAAAACCCCCGACCCAAACATATAAGCCATGCCCGATAAAATGTGTCAAGTCACTTAAGTGACACATTGCCCACATTTTGTAAGGGGAAAATGCAAAATAGGCGAGACTTTGACCCTGAGAAACCCTAGGAATAGGAGTCCCGTCTCATATCAGCCTATCGGGTGGGCAATATAGTGGAATGCACCGCGGAGAAAGTACGTCTACCTTAGGGCATAGCCACAAAACAGCCCTCACTACACCGGAGAGGAATCTGAAACTCTTTAGCATCCCGCACCCCTTCTTAGCACTTGGATGGGGAACCATTCCAAGGGAGCTGGCATGAGAGGATAATGTCGCCTATGGTAGAGGTTTGGTGAAGATATCAACAAGGTTGTTTGACATCGGAACATACTCTAGTCGAATAGAGCAATCGTTGGTCTTCTCATGAGCATAATGGTGTTGTATCTATATATGCTTGGTCCGGGCATGAAAAAACGAGTTCTTCACAATGGCTATACAACTTTGGTTGTCCGAGTAGATCGTGGTCGTCTGTTGTGGCAAGCCAATCTCCAAAAGTAGCCTCCGTAACTACACTGACTCACATGTATCACTGAAAACAACTCTATACTCCGCTTGTGTGGATGATAAGGCAACTGTAGGTTGTTTCTTACTGCTCCATGAAACTGCTTGTGAGCCAAAAGAAAAGGTGTAACCTGTGGTCGACCGTTGTCCATTTGGATCTTCACCCCAATCTAAATCACTCCATCCTTGAAGAATGATCTTGGAGTCCTTACCTTGAGCCGCATAGAAAATACGTAACGAATTTGACTGCTTTAAATAATGTAGAGTTTGAAGAGCATGCTCCATATGTGACTTGCTGGGTCTTTGCATGAATGAGTGGGCATTGACCAGCTTCCGATAACTTGTAGCATTTGCTACATTTGAGAGGTCACTCTGTAACAACTTCTGGTTGGGATGCATAGGAGATGAGATAGGTTTACACTCAATCATACCAAATGCTTCCAACAACTCTTGGACATAGCATTGCTAAGAGAGAA
The DNA here is from genome assembly GCF_014529385.1 of Adiantum capillus-veneris. Taxonomy (NCBI): domain Eukaryota; kingdom Viridiplantae; phylum Streptophyta; class Polypodiopsida; order Polypodiales; family Pteridaceae; genus Adiantum; species Adiantum capillus-veneris. The sequence continues at coordinate 10,038 of NW_028221575.1, forward strand.
AGATTCCCCCCTATGTCTACCACAATCTCCAATCCAAGAAAGTAATGAAGCAAGCCGAAATCTGTCATCTCAAACTCCTTATCCAAGGTCTCCATAGGACTGCGAATATGCTCAACATGGTTACCTGTAATCACAAGATCGTCCACATAGAGGATAATAAGAGTCACCAATCCTCCCTCATTGAAACTATATATATTTGGGTCTGCAGAAGAACGACAAAAGGAGTGCTGTAGGAAGAATGAGTCTATCTTTTGGTACCACGCTCGAGAGGCTTGTTTCAAGCCATAGAGAGCCTTCCACAACCTGAAAACCATGTCACTGACATTTGGATCCAAGAACCTTGAAGGTTGCTCCACATACACCTCCTCCTCGAAGTCGCCGTTGAGAAAAGCCTAGACGACATCCATTTGATAAACGGGCCACTTGAAAAAGTTAGCAAGGGCAAAATTGTCCGAATGTTCTCCATCGGTGCAAAGGTCTCGTTGTAGTCCACTCCATGTCTTTGAGAGAAGCCCTTGGAGACGAGTCGTGCCTTGTGCTTATCCAAAGAACCTTCATATTTGTGCTTGGTCTTGTAGTTTGTTGTAGACCCATTCGACACCAATCAACTTCCACTTGGCAGGTTGCGGAACCAACTCCCAAAGTGTTGTTCTTCTTGATGGAATCAAGCTCTTTTTGCATGGCCAACTTTTACTCTGGTTGTGAAAGTGCCTCCACAAATGTCAGAGGGTCTCTATCCTTGATCACTGTAGACATCAAAGCATAGTTTAGCTGCAATAAAGTCCCATTTGTCTCAACAATGCGAAGCAAGGTGGAAAGATACTACGTAAGGTACGTACCTTTGTACTCATACAATTTTAAGGTACGCAACAGTACGTACCATTTTTCTGAGAGTTTGAATTGCAGATTAATTCAATATTACCACTAGCATATTAGTCATTTATTTATTACACACTGCCTGCAATGAACCTACTTCATAGATTAGCTCTAGATAGTGAACACTAGCACAAGACAAGCATGCAAAAACCAATGGAGATTCCAACAGGACTTGGTCTCAGTTATATGCTTGGACTCTCCAAGCGAGAAATCAATACAACACATGAACATAAACTTCAAAATCATTGAACTTTACTAGGGAGAAAGAGAGAGTCGACACGGCACAACGGACTTCCGCGCCGAGAAGCACTGGCCCCAAAAAGTGCGCCCCTTTCGGTAATTCTTTATTATTGCTCACAACAAAGTACAACTCTCGAGGGTCCTCAGCTCTCATACTCTGCGTTCAGATGCTCTGTAGAGTGAAGCCCCGAGGGCTCCTTATAAACAGTAAGAGGGTTGCTTTAAAGCAGAGCCCTAAAAGCAGTTCTCTCAAAAGCACTAAATTCCAAAAGCATCTGCTCCCAAACGCTAGCGTTGGAGATTCCAAAAGCAGCCAGCATAGTTTGCGGAAATCCGTACAGCTTGTCACATGGCACCAGCAACGCGAAATGCGGAAAATCCGTACAGTCCTGCCACGTCATCATTCGTACGGACTACCACGTCAGCATGCCAGTGCATTTTACAAAAATCAGCCTCAGAGTTAGAGCTTCGGGATTTTTTATGGTTAGGCCCCTCAGCAGGTGCTCAGAAGTTCTTTAAGTTCATTGGCTCGACTTCTCTTGTCATTTCTTTTCTAGTTGAGCATGCCACATCATCACTTTGTGACATTCCCCCCTCTTGAAAGAATTGTAATCGCCCTTGATTACGCCTGCAAAAACAGCCAAAGGACAAAAACTTTCTTTAGTAGACACTGACTCTATGTACTCTGCACCATACTCCACCAATCCGTCTCATCCTTCCGGAACTCTTGATGCACTCACAACAGTATCCAGTCATCTCATCCAGATAGACATCTTGATGCACTATCATTCAGTTTACATTCACTTAGGCATCACATCTAGATCTAACTAATCTCTAACATATGTCTATATGCACTAAGTTCAAATCACATTCATTCTTCATTCACTTAGCCATCACATCCAGATCTTACTTATGTATGACGGATGTCTAGATGCACTAAGTTTAAATCACTCATGAGACAAAAGGCTGCAGACATTTTATCTTTATCTACATGTCTCTAACAATACACACATGAAAGAGCACATGTTTTCAATTCAATCAAGGTAATTTCCAATTTAGTGCACACAATAGATAAAGTGATTTGCAAAATACTGTCAGCCTATCAGTACCCTAAAATTTCAAAGAGAAAGCAGTGACTATATTCAATCTAAGCAATCGGTGACAAGGGAGTGGAGTGGCTCCCTTCTTGTGCAGTCCGCACCACACGAGATCAACTTGCTGATTCATTGGTAACTTTTGGGATAGACACCAACTCTCTCTGAAGAGAATTGGCGAGGTTCTCCTCCTCCATCCACTTTGCATCTAGGGCCAAAAGTACCCTTGAGCAAATTATTCAGTGGACCTAGCTTACCTTTTTGTTTTTTCTCGTGCCTGTTGGTAGCCTTGCTGGCCTCCCTGTCCTTGGCACCTCAATCTCGATCTGTGAAATTCTTTACTCTACCACTTGAGTTCCTTTCCTTTCTTTCCTTGTGCCCTGGGGCCTATGCGTAGCCTCGCTAGCCTCCCGTGTCCATTGGCATGTTAGTCTCAATCGTCGGAACCTTGCGACGCACTATCGTCCGATCCCTATTCTTCTCCGGAATCCTCTGATGAACTTGCATCTGGTTCCCTTAGTTCGTCAAAACCCTCGGATGCACTACCATTTGATTCTCTTACTGCTCTGGAATCTTGTGATGAGCTATCATCCGGTTCCCTTGATTCATTCTCTTCACTGGAAGACTCTTGCCTTGGTGAGGTGGATACTATCCTGTCCGTAGGATAAGTCAATGAGCCGGCATGCATTCCAAATCCTTGCTTAGCATGTCCCATAAGTCTTTGGATAGAGTCAGACTTTTGTTCTAGACAATACTCTCAAATCTCTTTTGGCAAACCACAGTAATCTTCCGAAACGAAGACATTGGTAAATAAGTATCCCAAAACCTCTGGCAGTAGTCATCCAATGTATCTTTCTTAGTCATTCTCAAATGATGCCAAGCCGTGATGACATTTCTTTTATATCCATATGATATCCTAGTTGATGTGAAAATTTCCTTGAAATTTTTTTTTCCCTCGAGAAAAAGATCCTTCTATTAGTTAATGCAATTGCCCATAGGGCTACAACCTCCTCTACAAGAGAGGGCTACAACAATCATGATGGGGAGACTCTCCCAATGAAAAAACAACATATGTACAATGAGGCTAGAACAAGGGATGGGAGGAGGGAAAAGCCAGGTGGACGGTAGTGCCAACTAAGCACACCCTGGACCATGGTGAAAAATGGCCCAGGTCGCCAGAGTCGAAGGAAAGCCTCTTTGCGCTCCTACATGCGGTCAGAACTGCCCTGGAGTCTCTCGACCTGTCCTCTGAGAGTATGGGCGAGCTCAAGCCAAAGATCCCGAACAGTCTTTGCTGGTGGTATAGGTCGAGCCTCGAAGATGCGGAAGCAATGGGCCCGCTAGACGAACCAGAGTGTCAGGCCACTGATAAGCTCCCAACACACCTCTCTCTCACTGCACCACTCCTGTGGAGTAAGCTCTGTGTGGTAGGCTGGAGTGTAGGTCGCCCTCCGTGCATCACTATCATCTTGCTGGTGGATGATAGCTCAAGCTGAAGTGCCGGGCCCGTGAGAGTGGACCAAGCAGCTGCCCCCAAGTGTACTGTCGAGCCGTGGAAAGAGCGGGCATCAACCGAAGAACACGAAGCCACACCTCTGTACCAAGGGACAGTCTCAAAGACAGTGACGCTCTCTCCATAATATGGTCACAAGCTGTGCATGCGGACGAGAGACCACTATGCACAAGCCAGCTCCCAACTACTAACTACTGTAGCTCTGTGTGCGACCAACCAATGAAACAAAGTGACTCGCCTCGGCAGTCAGGAGTCCTACCTCCTCTCCCAAAAAGCTGCCAAGAACTCAACTGTGAGACCCTCCTCCTGCCAATGAGGTGCTGCAATATGGCGAGCCTCTCTCTGTGCTGCCAGTATGTGACGTCCCAGTCGAACAATGTACTGAAAGAAAGGGACACCTGGGTGGTCTGCAGAAGAGAAGGGGTCCCTCCAAAGCCACTCTCTAGGATCCCACTATGCTCGATGGATGTGTACAACCGTGCCAATGTGTGTCCGATCATGATAGTGCGATAATTCCCAAGCTCCATAGGGTCTCCTGACTTGAAGATAGGTACAATCGTAGATAGGCTCCAAGTATCAGGCAAGCCCTCAACATGGCACGGTTAAACATAAATGCTAGGAGCTCTGCTAGTAGATCTTTGGCATGCATGAAGTGCTCAACCACTAAGCCATCATGATCATATGCTCTCCTAGTCCTCATCCTATCAATGGCCTTCCTCACCATCTCAACGGTGAAAAAAGCACATGTGTGGGGGCATGGATCGGGGGGATTGGGAAGGGGCGGCTGTCCAGGAACCGTGTACGGAGATGACGTGTACTGGCCCCAGGCCTCTGTAGAGGTAATGGCGGCGGGGCGGGGGGGGGGGGGGGGGGAGTGCTCATGAAAGAGCCGCCATGCCTAACGTGAGTCCTGACTCAAAAAATAGCTGGTATAGATCCTGCCCTAGGAGAGCCAAAAATGCCCTCTTCTTCCGCCGCACTAGGCGTCGGAAGTCAATCTGTGATTGTCTGTGAGTGATGTCCCCCAAAAGCACCTCCCTCTAAAGTCTAGCTCTGGTCTCGCGGCATTCCTCATCATACCAGCTGTTCTGGGGCATGCTCCCAGAACGGCGTCTCTGCTCAGGCTGTGTGTGGGAGAAATGAAATGAAAGAGAGAGAGAAATGAAATGAAATGTTATATTAACGTCTTCAAAAGGCCAAAATGACCTATGAGACCAGAGCATTACAATGTGGTGGACCTCATACAAAGTCATCCCGGAGAAAGATGCCTGTCTTCTTAAGAGTTGGTCTCTTCTTCAAAAAGTCCTTCGCTTCCATGGAGGGAAAACGAAGGATGAGTGCCCTTTCTTTCGAGGTTTCCGCCTTACTCCCATTTTTCTTGTTGCCCACTCTCCAAGCTCTTGAGTGCATCGGCTCATGAACCCCCATCAAAGCCATGAGTTCTTTTACCTCTTCGTTTACATTATCATTGTCTTTAAGGCCGCAAATTCTCACATGTAGAGAGCGTACACGTCTTCTTTGCTCCTCTTCTAGTGTCAGGTTGATAATGGTGGGTGTGGATGTTGTTTCCTTGCTTTTCCCTTTCTTGGCAACCTCAATCCATTTCTCAGCCTCATCTGCTTTTTGTTGAGTCTTTGTAATAACGTCCACCCTAGAAGTCTTCATTTCTTTATGCTGCTCTTCCTCCTCTTTGATGGCTCGCACTTGCTCTTTGATTGTGTTGAGTTCTTGCCACTTGGGTTGCAATTCTCCCTCTTCAAGCGTGTTTCGTGATTGTGCCTCAGTGAGCTCCTTCTTGAGTGACGCAATCTTTTCGTCTTGGGCCATCACACGATCTCCCATTGCAGTGATCTTGCTTTCTTGGGCCAAAACGCGATCTTCGAACATTTTTATTGTTTCTAATAGGTGGCGGTTGATCTTGTTAATGGTTTCGGCCATTTCTTCTTTGCACTTTTGAACTGCATCTTCTAAGGGGTCGGGCTTATCATTCTGCTTCCTCATGCTTGGTCATTGCCAAAAACGAGAGGAAATTTTGCGGTGGAAGGAGATCTACACGCACAAGTGCTTCCACATTATGCATACATGTTCTCCCACATTAAGCATGCATGGCGTACATTTTCTGCAATTTCTGCAAATTACAACAAAAGCCCGCTTTATGCAATTTTTTCAATTTCTGCCAATTCTGCACCTCTGCAATTTCGAATATCGAAATTCTGCAATTTTCTGAAAAGAGAGAGAGAGAAATGAAATGAAATGTTATAAGAAACCCTAATTGCGCAGGTCTGTGCAGCAGCGGCCTCTGTTCAAAACCCTAACTGTGCAGAGACGAAACCCTAACTGAGACACAGAGAATCTCTGTGGTGCTGCACCTCTCCTGACTGAAGCGTTGCCTAATCCTACTGCAGCAGATTGAAACGAGTGGCGGTGTGTCAGTGTAAGCCTACGTGCTGGCTCAGGTTGTCACCAACAGCAGCAGCTGGCAATGGAACAGCAGCAGCAAGGTGAATTCAGTAGGCGAGCAAAAAACCTTGTGTGCTGTTCAATAGAGAGAGAGAGAGAGGGTTTGGGGGGGGGTGGGGGGTGTGCATATAGGCCGAAAGACTAAAAGTCAACTGTTATTACAAAACGACGCCCATCAAACCAAGTCATAGCATAAGTCTGCCTCGTCAGCAACTCCACATCAATCCATACATTTATGATTCGTGCCACGATTCCTGCCATGTTTCAGGTGCAGCTCCGGACAGATTTGGCCTCCAGGGTTCTGTTTCCAGTCGGTTGTGATCTGTCCAGTATGGTACGGTTGTGACATTTCACCATTATGTGACATACAGTATACCTTGCAAAAAGCTTTGTACAACATTCAAGCGCAACCAGAAAGTGGTCATAATGTTCAGTATCGACAAACGTATGACAGGCTGTATGACTACATCAGATGATTCATATGCACGAGGGGTCTCGCATGCAGTAGGAGGGCAACCATTGTTGCTGGCATCTCTCCTGTACTCTCTTAGTCGTGTGTCTCTTAGTCTCATCGCCCCTAGCAGATACTGATTTGATAGTTCAGTCTCAATGAGTGGACCTAACGTAATTGTAAAATTACGACATTGTAAGGATATTATTTTCTTACCCTTGAGCACAGGACGAAAAGAGTGATAGAGGAGAGGAGGAAGGAGCCGGGTTGCTTTGGAGAACGAGGTTTTAATATTCGGGTGTTTTATGTAGGAGTCCAGCTCATAAGGTTTTCCCTGCTATGTACATTGAGGGTGTTTCTAAGCTTGCATATGCTGATGTGTTGCCAGAGGATGAGGACTTTGCTTGTATTCAGGGTATGTGCAAATTTCTAAAATGAGACTGACTTTAGAGTAAGGTTTCTCAAACTGTTTTCATGAATGGTACATATTTCAGGTCTAGCTGAAGCCGGTTTGATCTCCAGCCAGTTATTACAAGATGTTACAGACGAGGCAGATGATGAGAGCTCTTTTTTTTCACCTGACAGGTTGTGCTTGATGGCTATTTCTTGCAGTAATAAAGAAGCTGCATGCTGATAATTGATGTGAATTTGTGTAGCCCACTTACTCGTCAAGATCTCGTCACGTGGAAAATCGCTTTGGAAAGGAAGCTTCCTTTAACGCTTATGGATTCTTCCTTGGCTGCAAAAAGGGTGAGTGCTTTCATGTAGCATGATACGATCTCTAAAGGGCATCAGTTTCTTGATGAGAAGGCTTGCAATTCAAATATGTTCTCTATTTCAGGCACTTCAGGAGCTTTCTGGTTTTGTTGATATTGACAAGATACACCAGGATGCATGTCCTGCTTTGCTAGCAGATATTAAAGCCGGTGAAAGAGGCATCATGGCTCTGGCTTTTGGTATGGTGCGTTGCTTCTCATTTATGGCAAGGCCAGTCAATTTCTCGTGGTGAAGATGGTTGCTTGATATATCAACAGGGTATACCAGGAGGTTTCAACCAGAGAAACCAGTCACGAAAGCCCAAGCAGCTGTAGCACTTGGAACAGGGGAGACTTGGGAGCTTGTAGCAGAGGAACTAGCTAGGCTAGAGGCAGAATCCATGGCGGAAGCTGCTGTTGTAGCAGAGCTAGCTCTGGAGACAAAAGCTCAGCAAGAAGTGGCGGCTGCCTTCAATGAGCTTCTGCAGGCAGAGAAGGCAAAGCAACAAGAGACTGCAATCATGGTTGAAAAGCTTCAGACTCAACTTGAGGAGGTAAAAGCCGAACGGGAGGAAGAGAAATATGCTCTGCTCAAGGACCGAGCAGAAATAGATTGCGAAAGAAATCTGCTGCTGAAAATGAAGTGTGACGTAGAGCAGCAGGCTCTTCTTCTAACCAATGCAAGGCTAGAGGTGTCATTTCAAAGGGAGCAGGTGGACAAGCTACGCGCAGAAGCAGAGGAAGAGAGAGAAAAGATTAGCAAGATTCGAGCTGAGTTTGAAGTGGAAAAACATGCTTTAACTTTAGCTCGGTACGCAGCAAGCTACTGAATCTCACATTCATCTTCATTGCTATGCTTTCAAAGCCACTTCTGTAAAAAGTCTGTGCTGATCATACTGCTGCATGTTGCAACGTGTTAGGATTTGGGCTGAGGAGGAGGCAAGGAGAGCCTTTGCACATTCAAAGCTTTTAAAAGAGGTTCGGAAGCGATGGGAGTATGGAGGAGTGCAAGTCCATGTTGGCAAGGAGCTTGAGGATGTAAATATACCTGGTCCAAGTTGGCATTACAGTGACGGCTTTCAGAGCCAAAGGTTGCACATGCATAGATTGGTAGAGAAAAGCAACAACTATGTCCAGCAGTTGAAGGATGCATTATTTAGATTCTTTCACTTGGTAGTGCTCTTTTGCCAAAGCATCAAGCAGCGATCTATGGAGAGTGTGGGTGAAGTTAACGAAAAGATTCATGAGGTGAAGTCCAATTTGTCTACCTCGACGGCGAGGATAGTGGCAGGTATCAAGCAAAGGCTTCCTTCAGTGGCAGGGTTGACGGCAATCGTGAGAGAGAGTACCTCAAAAGCTGTGGCTGAATGCAAGGGGGGAGCTGAGAAGCTTGTGGAGAAACTTAAAGTTTCTTGAATCTGAGAGGCTTATAATTTGATTGGAAAGGAGGATCAACAGATGAGTATTACAGCAAGCGCAAAGAGACTCCTCAAAGAGTATAAATTCTAATAAAGCAAAAGCATCGACAGATATGTACATGCAGCTGCAATGGATCCAAGCTCCCATCAAATTTTCTGCTGTATGCAGCTGGAGCTGGATTACTGGATGATGTAGCGGTTGAGTCTTTATAATTCAAGAATGGATTGGAATATGCAAAGGTTAGAACTTCTCTCAAAAGATCCAACAACTAAACGTATCTTTGTTGTAATACAGAAAGTAAGCACAATAATCTTTTGTGAGGTCTCCTGTGCAACAGGTACAAACTGAATACTTGCCTAATCTCATGTGCTGTATAGGCTCAAAGAATTTGTCACCAGTTCTATTCTCAGCCTTGGAAAAAAAACCACTTTGTCCTCACTGAAAGCTAGTAATTAATCAATTAGACAATGCAGCTTGTGCAATATGCTCTCTCTCTCTCTCTCTCTCTAAGGTCTCTTGGGATAGTTTTCTAACGTTAAACGTTTAAAATTCTCTTCTTCTTCCTCTCTCTCTCTCTCTCTCTCTCTCTCTCTCTCTCTCTCCAACGTTCTCTTCCTTTTTCCAGATTTGTTGTTGGTGATGGACAAACATTGCCTCTGAATGTTGCCATGATTTGACTCACTCTCTCTCTCTCTCTCTCTCTCTCTCTCTCTCTCTCTCTCTCTCTCTCTCTCTCGCGGTTGTCCGCCCCTCCCCCCCCCTCCCCTTTGTCTATCGCGGGTTAATTTTCAGCCCTTAAGTTTTTTATTTATCACTTATAGTCTATCGCCCACCCACCCACTCCCATCCCACCCACCCCCCCCCCCCCCCCCCCCCTTCTCTCTCTCTCTCTCTCTCTCACACACACATTCTTCTCAGTAGACGTGCATTATTCTCCACTGGCTGCGTGCGGCATTGGACGATCTAACAGAAGCTTCATACGTAGAGGATCAGGCTTCTAACCGCCTTCTGACTGGTAGCTTGATTGCAGCTCCAGGGTTGCAGAAACGCAGAGGGAGCAGAAGCTGGCGGTCAGATACCGAGGCGAAAACTGTGATGGAAGGATGGTGGAAGGAGAAGGCCAACCTCCTTCAGATGGTCTTCAATGAAGGCGCACAGTGGTAGAAGGAGAAAGAGAGCCTTAACGCAGAAATACAGACACTCAAAGAAGAAGTCTTAGCCCTCAAACAGGATAACCCAAACGTCGAGATACAGACACTCAGAAATGAAGTCTCAGCCCTTAAACAGGAGCTTGCTGATAGAGTAAGCAGTGGGGTGGAGGAAGGCGAATTTCAGCCCTCGGTAATAGATGAAATCAAGGAAATCAAGGAACAGGTAAGGATGATCACAGAGGAGGAGACACTGAGTGTGACAAAGACATCTTCATGGGCGGAGATGATAACAAGGACACAGAAAAAGGTGGACGAGGCCGAAAAATGGATTGAGGTCGCCAAGAAAGGGAAAGGTCAAGAAACTCCTTGTACACCGACGCTTATCAACATGACCCTCGAAGAGGAACAAATAATGCCGATGCGAGCACTGCATGTGAGAGTGATCGGGCTCAAGGACATAAATAATGTGGAGAAAGAGGTCACAAGCCTTATATCCATGATGGGGATGGAGAAACCTTTGCACACAAAGGCATGGAGGGTAGGTAAGAAAAGTGATGGCGCAGGAGAATCTTCAAAGGGGAGAGCTCTCATACTACGCTTCCACTCGTTGGAAGAGAAGAAGGAATTCTTGAGGAAGAGGCCTACTCTTAAAAAGACAGGTATTTTCCTCGGGGATGACCTGACTCTCTCACAGCTCGCACACATGAGAGAGGTAATGCCAGAGATTACAGCGGCAAGGGAGAAGGGAAAGATAGCCTTTTACAGAGATGGACGGGTGGTGATTTTTGAGCGACGCACTGCATGATGGTACGAGACCTATGGGACCACACTGAAGATGGTTACCTGGAATTGTAATGGGTCTATGAGGCTGGATGTGGGTGCATTTGAGGACAGTTTCAAAGACAAGGATATTGTATTCTTCTCAGAAACTCATCAAGCCCGTGGACAGGTAATGCCACATGTGATGGGTTACAGATGGGAGACAGCTCACAGGACAAATGCGAGATCTCAGCATGGGAGCAGAGGTTAAGGAGGAGTAGCAGTGCTATTTAGAGAGGAACTACAACCATTACTGCATATTGTACGAAGAGATGATCATGCTAGATATATGTGGGTGAGACTGAGAGCTGACATAGGTCGATTCCTATATATTGCCATATGTTACTTTTCTCCCAGTACATCCATGTATGCTGCATCCAGAGGGCAGTCACCTTTCTCTATTCTAGATGATGACATATGGGAGTTTTCTAGGGATGGTGATATCATTCTCCTAGGGGACTTATATGCCCGAACGGGCAACTCGCAGACAGTCTTCTACGACACTTCAGATGAGATGCTCGGAGAGATGGATGTGGGTGAGTTTGAGACTAGACAGATGCTCAGATGATAGAGAGCAGACGGAGTATGGAAGATACCTCATGGAAATGACGACTACACATGGATTAGCCATACTTAATGGCTTACAGCGATTTCCCGAAGCAGCCGGTTTCACATGCTTTCCACACAGACATGGGGCCAGTACAATGGATTATGTTATGACACAACCAAGCTTTGTCCCTTGCATTTAGGATTTCCCAGTGGGAGCCATGCCAGTGGGCATAGCAATAGATCATGCTCTATTGACACTGTCCGTTAAATTTCAGTGTAGTACAACCCAGACACCAGGAGGCAGGCCACACACCCACTATACATTTACACCAGAGACTGATTTCGTTTATACAGAGGAGATCTGGGACCGTCTATTGGAAGGCACAGCTGGCACAAATGGTACATGCCTCTCAATGGAGGAGTGCACCAATATACTGACTGAGACACTGCATGGGGCTGCATCAGTGGCATACCCACACACTCAGCCGGGTAAGAGACGACATTCTGGGAGCATGCCCCAGAATAGTTGGTATGATGAGGAATGCAAAGAGATGAGAGCCTAGCTTCAGAGGGATCTTATGTTAGGAGTCATCACTTATAGACAGTCTCGGATTGCTTTCCGACGCCTTGTGCGACGGAAGAAGCGAGCTTACCTAGCTCAGATGGAGCGAGACTTATATCATATGTTCTTGAGTAGGGACTCAAGGAGAGGCATGGCGACTCTTCCATGAGCACTCTCCTCCCCCAGTGATTACTTCACCTGATGTGTGGGGCCAATATGCGACATCATTATATACGGTTCCGGGACAGGAACCCCTTCCAGACCCTACCAAGCCTTGCCCAACTACTACGAGCACTTTCTTTACACCTGAGATGGTACGAAGGGCCATCGACAGGATGAGGACCGGGAAGGCATATGATCATGACGGTCTAGTAGCGGAGCACTTTATACATGCCAAGGATATGCTGATGGAGGTTCTCGCAGTGTTGTTCAATCGTGCCATGTGTGAGGGATTACCTGAGACCTGGAGGTTGTCTAATATTGTGCCCATCTTCAAGGCCGGTGACCCTACAGAGCCTGGGAATTACCGCACTATTATGGTTGGACACACATTGGCACGATTGTATGCATCTATTCTGGAGCAACACTTGAGTAGCTGGGTAGAGGGCGAGGGTGTACGAGCAAAGGGTCAGGCCGGCTTCAGGAGGGGTTTCTCCACTCTTGATCATATTCTGACACTCAAGGCCATCATTGAGGAGGGCAGAGCACATGGGAGGCGGATCTATTATAGCTTTGTGGATTTTCGCAAAGCATTTGACATGGTACCAAGGGCTCGATTGATGCGCAAACGGCAAGAGATGGGGGTGCCCATAGAGGTAATTTGGGGGATAATGGCTTTGTACAGATCAGTGGTGGGACATGTACGCACTCCAGAAGGGGTATCTGATTTAGTTCACTCTACTATTGGAGTGAAACAGGGTTGCCCATTGTCTCCTACTCTATTTGGTATGTATGTTGATGAGGTGTTTGATTACATTGACAGAAAGGGTGACAGGGGTGCCCAGCTGGCAGGGACGTGGATCCCATTGTTGCTTTATGCTGATGATATTGTACTGATATCTGACTCACCAGAAAGTATGCAACGACATTTGGACGCACTACGCAGTTTTGCAGAGGATAGTGGACTGGGTGTAAACCTAGGTAAAACAAAGGTTATGGTGTTTAACACCACACCGCAATGGGTCAGGAGATCAGTACCTACTTTCAAATATGGTCAGGAGATTGTGGAGTATACAGATGCATACACTTACCTGGGGGTAGTCTTCACTGGGCCGAGATTTTCTTTGAGAAGAGCAGCAGAGACTAGACTAACTAGAGCCGGTGCGGCTCTGGGAGGAATGGAGAGGATGTGTTCACAGGTTCAGTTCCAGGAACCTAGGACAAAGTTACGGCTCTTTGATACTTTGGTTGCCTCTACTATGTTATATGGGGTGCAAGTTTGGGGACCTTCTATAGGCATGTTTGGGTGGAGGCGTATGGAGAAGCCCTTGGTATCTATGATCTCTCGGCTGATTAGAGCCAAGGTTTCTGTACCGCATGATATCATTCGAGCGGAATTAGCTGCCCCCCCTATCGAGATTGAGGCGCTCACAAGATCAGTCTCCTTTGTACACAGTCTGTGGGATACTACCAGAGACAGATATGCCAGGGTGGCTCTAGAGTCCTCCAGACAATTAACTCTTAACGGGGATACATCATGTTGGTATGTTGAGATGACATCATGGTTTCACCATGGACAAGTTGCCTCCTTTTCAATACTCTCTTCAGCACCCTTGAGGTCTTTGACACGGGTAGAGATTAATAGACTCATCCGTCAGGATTTGATCCAGCTGGACACGAGGAGGACATGGATAGAGCCGTTATAAGAGTTGGGCACAAAGATGGCTTTCTATAGAGAGCATCTTCTCCACCTCACGGGGGATGGGTTTGTAATTCGACCTAGCTATATGGACACGCATCTTTCGCATGGTTTGCGTTGTGCCATTGGCCAAATACGCACGTCCTCACATCAGCTCGAGATTGAGACTGGCAGATTCAGAGGGACACCAGCAGATAACAGAATATGCCGCTTATGCCATCTAGAGCCAGATACAGAAGTACATTACATATGTCATTGCACAGTGTACTATGAGATGAGGTCGTTTTCACTGTCTATTCAGAGAAGGTTTTGGGCCTCTATCTAGGGTCAGAGTTATGAGGATCAAAGATGTCTTGGGCTATCTACTTGAGTTACACAAGCATAGAGAAACTTACTGAGGAGAGAGAGACATCCCCAGAGACAGATCCAACCAGGATATATGTAAAGGATTCAAGAACTTTCGTCGCCAGAGAGAACAACCCGATGTCTTCACATTGTACTGCTTAGTTTAGGATCCCAAAGTATTTATATTTCGTTATCCTAGTTTAATTTTATTTGTTAATCTGACTTTGTATCAGATACACCGCATTGTAACTTTCTGGTCTCATAGGTCACTTTAGCCTTTTGAAGACGTTAATATAACATTTCATTTCATTTCTCTCTCTCTCTCTCTCTCTCTCTCTCTCTCTCTCTCTCTCTCTCTCTCTCTCTCTCTCTCTCTCTCTCTCTCTCTCTCTCTCTCTCTCTCTCTCTCTCTCTAGTTTCTCTTTCAAGTAAAATAACGTAGCTTTTTGTTTGTGTGAAGTACTAGATCCGATTTAAATCCTTGAACCCTTCCGTTGCACCTGAAAGCAGAGCCTTGTATTCCTTTGTCGGCACATTGCCTCGCAATGCTTGTCCACACTCTCGATCTTCTCTCTCTAGCGTTTTTCTCTCTTCTCCTCTTGTCACCATGGCTTCCGCTGCACTTTGACATGGTATCATGGTATCAATGTCACGTGCACATCTTAACCCTATGTGCATGCGGACATGCTAACTCCGACTTCTAGGGCTTAGGAAAGCCTAGGAAGTATTCTTGCACCCTTGTGAGCCTGTACGCAGGGCGTGCATGTCCAAGCACTTAAATTAGTTGTATACCCTCTGATTGCACATGAGCACCACTAGTGTCTGCTAGATGTAGGCACTAGGGAGCGTTACCATACACTTGCATTAGTACCCAACCTAGGTGTTTACCTACATGTGAAGCACCTCTTATCAGTGAGTTTATTAACTTACTAATAAGTGACATTGTGTCAGGTGCAGCGGAAGAGTTTAAGGATTTAGATCGAATTTAGTACTCCGCACAAACACAAGGTTACTTTACTTCACTTGAAAAGAGAAACTAAACTAAAGACAATGAATGAGAGAGGCACAAAGAGAGAAAAGAGAGACAACACTGCATGTCGGGTCCCAACCACCCTCAATGGCCCCCTTGCTCTATTGCAGAGCAAGTACTTGCTTTTTATTGCTTGCACAAATGCTGATACAATTATCCTAGATGCTGATGATGCTGAGATGCTGATGGGTACTTGATAGAGGTGCTGAAGGGTATTGTTGTAGATGCTTGGTGGGTACTTGGTGAAGATGCTTGGTACTTGGAGACTAAGCGCTGAATGTTGTAAACACTAGTGGTCCTGAGGCTGGAATTTGAAAGTTACTTGGCAATGAAGGCTGAATCTTCATGGCTGAAAACACTGATCTGCTGGCTGAATGTACTAAGGCTTCATGCTTCAAAATGCTGGTCTACTGTGGGCTGGAAACACTGTTTTGAAGTGGGTGAAAACGCTGAGGTACTAAAGTGGGAAACGCTGGAGTGCTGGCTGCTACATGGCGATTTGTAGATTGCTAAAACGCTGAGGACCTGCGGTACTTGTGCTGCAATGTTGACTTCTAGTTCTTTTGCTTCTTCTTCCTTGCCTTGAGAGAAACGCCCGCAGGCCACCTATATATGCAAGCAAAGCTGGGTCGAGCAGCCAATTCTGACACTCACTACCTTGGTAAAAATGGGCTAAAATGTCACCTAATAATAAGTTGAGAGCTTACTAATAAGAGGTGATTCACATGCTGAACTGAGTGTATTGTGCAAGAGGGGGTATGCAACTACAACCTGCCTGGGCATGCACATCCTGTTAGAGGCTCACAAAGTGCCAGACTAGGTCCTAAGCTAAACTAGGACTAACGACTCTAGCAATAGCTTGTTCATGTGGCGCAACTACAGTGCGCACGTGACATATTAGCATATTTTATAAAGTCATGGGGGCTCAATCTGACATTGCTCGACCCATGCTTTATTAGCTACATAGGAGACCCCTAGGGAGAAGCGATACCTGCAATACCGTGTCCAACAACACAAGTGGCGTTTTTCACCAGCACATCCAACACCCAAGGCGTTTTCAGCCTAGAGTACCCGATTGGCCCGTTTATACCAGCATTTTTTATGTTCAGCCCAAGACAACAGATCAGCCAGCGTTTTCAGATTTTAGCCCATCTACATCGTCATCATATGCACCCTCGACATCGTCATTAGCAGATCAGCCCACAGCCTCGTCAATACTTGCAAATCCCATCAGTTTCACCAACATTTTTGCATTTCAGCCCTTAGCCTCACAGATCCAAGCATCAGTAGCAACATTCCGTCAACATCTAAGCATCTAGGACCATTGTATCGGCATTTGTGCAATCTAAAGCAAATACCTCTCTGGCAACAGAGAGGGGAGCCCTTGGAGGGGGGTTTGGGACCCCATCCGGTGTTAGTCTTCTTCTCTCTTATCACTCGCAGTATCATTCTCTTCTCTCTCTAGTCTTTCCACCTCTCTCATGAAGTAAAAGGAAACTTGCGTACGCACTAGCACTCATCCTGAGCATTGACCATCAATCACTTCCGTTGCACATTACAATCAAAGCTAATCTTGACAACGCCTAGTGGATCCGACGCACGAGGAGGGGCTGATTGTGGCTGCGTTTTTCAGCCAGCAGGAGGGCAAGTTCCAACTATCTTTGGTCATAGAGAGCACCCTTGTATGAGCGTTTTTTATTTGTCTCTACAACGTTCCTGTAGTGAAGAACCCTTGTGAACCTGCATTTTTCCGCCGCATTTTGACTAAGTGATTTTCACCATGGAGTTGGACTAGATTCTGAAGATTCAAGGTGATTCGAATGCAATAGTTCGTGCCCGGTACCTTTGCAGATTATCAACCATCTAGCTGGATGCTTTTGTGTGGTAGAAGGGTGTACCTACCTTGCTGAGGAGATTGAAGATCTCTTTCGACAGGAGGTTGCTACATCCTTTGTACCTATCTACGGAGGATTGCTTTGTGACCTTGACGTGTCTTGACGATGGCACTGAAGAAGAAGAATTTGCAAAGAGTTCTCAGATGGGGATGTTTAAGAACAAGTCCACATAGACACAATAGATGATGCTTTGGAGCGTTTGCAAAAGTCTACTCATAGCGAGGAATTGCACGAGTTACTTGGCGGGGAGATTCTGGTGTTGCTAGTGTTTCCACAGGGCCACCAACTACCAGGATTGAAGGTGCTTATGGAGGTAGTATAGGTGGTGCACGACAAGATTGAGCACCTATAGATTGGTCTCTTTCTTCCAAGGAGTTGGAGAAGCTTGCGAAGCAACAAATAAGATGGGCAAACTTTCTTTCATTGTTTCATTTTGAGATTCTCCAAATTGTTGAATTGAAAAATGTTGCACATGCTTCATCGCGGAAACCCCAAGGGATAGGTGTATCAACAAAAAACCACCATGAGTTAAATAAGAGGAGACCAAGGACTCACATTCAGCTAGTACTATGACCGGCTTCATCATGAAACGAGATTCTCCGAGTTCTCTTTCAAGGATAGACTCTTGTTTGGGCACACACAACTACTGTTACCAAACCACTGAGAAAGAAGGTCTTCACCGAATGCCCACTCAAGATTGTTGAGTCTTACCTTCATTGGCTTGGGCTTGCGGCTTGCGTGATATGCCAGCATGATCATCAAAATACCCAAAGAGGTACTATAACCATTGCCTATACCAGATAGGCCATTGGTCACTAATGCTATTATGGATTGCATTATCAATCTCCCCAGAACGAGGAGTGGATATGATGAGACATGCGAAGTTCATCGTGCTCAAATAAAGGAAAGAGTCTGTTTTATTGAGCATTTGCGACTCTTCAGAAAACAACATAAAAATGAAGGGAAGAAAAATTTCTTTCAAGTAAGAGCATACACTTCAGCTTGTGCATATACTTCTGAGCCCAGATTTACAAGGGACTTTAATTTGCGAAGTTTTTGTTGCTCCAAATGCTTGATATTCTTGGACAAATCTGAGCTGTTGAAATCCAGGAATTAAGGGAAAGTATGACCCAACATTGAAGATAAAAAATGCTTGAAACAGGGCAAAACGAAGGATACAACACTTTCTGCTCCTCCAAAGCTTTGTCCCTACATGCACACACAAGTTTGCCCTCACGATAAATCAAGAACCTCTTCTTCAAATAAAAAGAGTCTTACCTCTGAGCCAACTACATGAACAAGGTCTGGTTTAAGCTTTTCTTCAAGGAAACCTTCAAACTTCTGGACTTTGGCATCTGTTTCTTCACGTGATCTGCTCGCAGTTGCCATGCGAACCTGCATGCAATGTCATATGGCCGCTTGGCCGTCGACGTTACACACTTTGCCCTTACAGTAGGCCGTTGAGACTGCACACATGCTGTAAATCGTTATGCACCTCTTCCATGCGTTTTTTATTCACGCCAGGCAAGGAGCAACAATAACAAATATACTGACGTTTCTGAAGCAGCAAATAAGCGACGAGCTAGTGGCTTGGTTCCGTCTTCACGTGATGTCTAGAGGTCGAAGCCCTTTACGGTGTTCACGCTGAAACATAAAATGCCTGCGCGAGGTCTTCTCCGTAAGAAGCTTCTCCGCGCAGTCTGACGATAGTAATCATTTCCGATGACCATTAACATATATCTCTTAGCATAAGTCTAACGATGAAACGCAAGGCTAGGGGCAAAGACAAGGTGGTTAAGAAAGCTAATGCATGGGAGAGTGGTTGATCACTGGTCTAAGGAAGGTGGTTAAGATCTTGCCTACTGCTTGGCCAGGAAAAATATGCAAGTGGATTCAAAGGACATGGAAAATTAAGTTCTTCAAGAATGATCTGTTCTTTGGTAGTAACAGGTTGGGAAGTCCTGCTCTTCTCGTCTGCACTCAAGTAATCAAGTACTACTTCTTGCACCATATTTGGCAAGCAAGGAACCGCCGCGTGTTTGAGGGGGATCTGGCTGTGGCAAGCTTTTGGGAAATCATACAAGAGAGCAGAGTGATGATCCACATGATCGGAGGCAAACAAGCCTCAGAGGACTGGTCTATAACAACGTATAACATCTTGTAGTAAGTAAAGCCGAGGAGTAGTAGTGGTTTCTCTGCCAAGCAGATAACTTGTAATCCTTTGACCCTCAAGGCTCGGTCTGAGCTTGAGGATTGGTGTATATTTCTATTGTTTTTAATACTATCCACTCACAATTGTGAGTTTTGCCAAAAAAAAAAAAAGATCTTGCCTACTGCTTGATTAATGAAGATTGGCAGCACACTAGTATTACTTAAAATTGATTTGACAACCCAGCAGTCAGTGGTCAAAAACACGGTACGGATTTTTGAATAGCGATCTTGAAAATCATTACTTTAGGAAAGTCATGATGCAATATAGCAAACTCTAGCCTAATCTTTTACTTATAGAGCAGACTTACCTTGTTGGCAAACTAAACAAGAAGAAGCATACTACTTAACAACAATTTTCATAGACCGACAAAATAAATTACGACACGGTTTTTAATAAGCTACAAAACCGCAATGACCGGCATAAGGAGATATATGCAATTCTTCAATGATCATAAGAGGCGAAAAGGTTTAGCCACACGAAGCTCGCATATGAAGGAAGAATTTTATCATTAATTCTATACTCCCAAAATGAAGGTGTATCATGCTCAGCCATAAGAGGCAAAAAGATTTAGCCGCACAAAGGTCATATATGAAGAAAAGAGTTTTATCATCAATTGAAATGAAGGTGTATCATGCTTAGCCATACGTGATGTGGATTATGTACCCTCGACAATTAAGTTCTTAAGAGGCTTGAAACTTTGAATAAAAGTTATCCACTATTTTTTCAAAACTTAAAGTTTAAGAGAGCAAATATTTGATGTTGTTCTAGTCCATTTTGATAACAAACTCAACAACTATTAAATAATTGTTCCAAATTTTAAGTGCATGAATAATATACGTGAGTTCTTTGTCATAAGTTATGTACATAGATTCATAGCTTTTAAATTTTATACTTTCAAAAGAAATGGGATAATTGTTTTGCATAAGTGTAGCACCACTTACAACAAAAAAGAATGAACAAAACAAATTTGGTAACTATAAAATTGGTGCATCGATCAACGAATCTTTTAATGCTTGAAACTAACCATCACAAAAATCAATCCAAATATATGTTGTACTCTTTTTGAACAACATGTGAGATAATGAGCCTTGTATGTAAAGTTTTGAATAAAACTTTTATAATACCAACACGGGCCAAAAGAAAGACCTTGACTCATGCAAATTCTATTAAGCAATATACTCTCTGTGCGCAAATAGAAAGATAAGTTAGCTTTAGAGTGATGGGGTGTATACAATGCACCGAGGGGGAAACCTCCTAGTGAGGGAAAAAGTGCCTAGGTGTTCCTAAGTGTGTTCACCCACATCAATACCACATATATGGTAACAAATCCCCCCGGGAGTGATAGGTGAACGAGAGCTAGCACATAGTGTATAGGGAAGTGCCATGCCGTAAGAACATGATCAATCCACAAAGGGAAGCAAACCCAAAGCTATGTGAAAAGCTTTGAGCTTCTCATGAGGCAATGCCATTGTGAACAAATCTGCAAGGTTGCATAAGGTTGGGGGGGGGGTCAGCTATGAGGAGAGCCGATTTGGAATCCCGAAACTCGTGGATGATGGCTTTGCCACCTCGGTAGACTGCCCATTTACCTTTTTTGCGAGCTTCTTGTACTTTCTTGAGCTCGCTTGATTTAGCTTTGAGTTGATTTGTGGTCAATTCTTCGGTGATACAAAACATTTTTCCCTTGAGGAGGCGAGAATGGTGTAGTAGCTTCAGTCATTCATCTTTGTCCTTGAAGGTGAGAATACAATGCTCGGGCGGCACATGCTTGTGTGTGTCGTTGATCCAAGAAATGATTTCAGGCTTGATGTTGACAGGTTGAAGAATGTCATTGAGTTTGTCGATTGCTTCCTCGAGTGTCCTCACTAGTGCACCCTTGGGGGGAGCACTATGTAATCATGTTAATGTATAACGTGAGTTCGAAAGCAGGGGTTTTTAAAATGGTGAACCCCCTGAGGGTGCACCATGGTGCGTATATATATATATATAATATATATATATATACATACTGCTATATATCAAGTCCTCTCCTCTTTTGGGAGGGTTAGCTAATGCTCCAAGGGATTGCTTTCTTTCCCTTTCAATGGTCCCTCTTCCTGGATCGGCTATATATAATAGAGAGGCTATCATACTCCATAGCCTTCTCCTTGTTGTATGTAATAGTGAAGGATAAATTATATCAAGGATGAAGAGGGAATTTGGGATAAACGAGAGTCCTTTCTCTTTAAAAGTATTCTTAAAGTTTGCACTTTTATCGACACTACTAGGTGAGAGCTGCTTGTTTTGGGGGCCATGGGCACCTCAGTTGTTCAAACACTCTACCAGCGTCCTGAGCATACTAGAGCTCACTCACGAATGAGACATGTCTTTTCTGTCGCACATACCACATGCCAATGACACAATCAAGACCAAATTGTCTCGAATCTCAAATACATCCAATGAAGTGAAGAAGCCATATCTAGCTCCTCTCATGATCCCAATCCCAATCTGCTAGCTATCTCATCGAGATTAAACTCTGAGTGATCTCAAGAACGTAATGCACATGCCATATCATAAAAGATGCACCATTGGGTAATGGAAAACATACATCTGCTGATCCTGTAATGTCAAACTTCGAACCATTGGCCAAGTGCACACGACCAAGACTCCCACTAGAGAAAGTGTTAAACCACTCACGATGTGGTGTGGTGTGTGGAAGACTACATCCTCATCTAGTGTCACGTGTGCTAGACATGTAAGTAAGAGGAACACTAGAGGTAAACATGACATCACTGTCACTAGCATATGAAGCCACCTCTCTAGTCTGTGTCAAAACCTCACATGCATCACACATACATCTCCACTTCTATCTCATACGTCTGAAACAATGACACCTAATGTGGCCTATATGACCACAATGTCATCTCTCACAACTCGTCATTGTTGACTGTGAACTGTCACACATAATAAATGTCAAATCAATGAAAAACTCATATATGTCAAAGTGGGAGATCTCTTGACCAATATTCTAATCAAACATGATCACTGCATCAATCCGATGCTCGTATATGCAATTGTAGCTCGACAAAGCTCTACCAAGAGAGGTATTATAGCATAGTCCAACCTCTACTCTAAGAACCAAGTGATAATGCATACATAAACTAGGATAAACAATGCTTAATCAAGCATAAAACACATGACCCACATGCATAAGTAGACAAAAAATGCAATGCTAACGTGTCTCACAAATAGTGCTCCAAAATTTGAAAATTATACATCTATACTTGTAAACCTATAGAACTTATAACCTATGATTATCTATAATTTGTAAGTAGTAGACTGATGATCAAAAAATCCATCGATAAAAAATAATGCATAAATGTAACATGTAGCCACTATGAGCATACATTGTAACTCACTCCTGCAAGAGTGAATACAAACAATAACATTAAATTTGTGTCTAAAAGCAACCAAGCCTATCAAAGTCAGATTCAAAACTCGATCATTGTGAATGTGGGAGTCACACTCGACCACTAAAGCATCGGAGAGTAAACTACAAATGCATAAAAACTATGGCGAGAACATGGGATTTTTTTTTGACAGAGTTTCCCATGTTATTTGAGCAAAATATCAAAAAATCTCAATAAAAACTAGCATACATAAAACCTGTCATACATCAAGTCAACTAACTAAAAGCTCTCCAAACATGATGGAGAGAACCAAAACAAATTGTTGGGTTGAACAAAGTGTATAAACATGTCAAAGACAAAACTGTCTCACATCATAAATCCACATGAAGCATACATCAATGGCCAAGAGCATGGCAATCAAGCTCACTCTTGCATGAGGAAGCTCTGTAGATAACTCCACTTATCTGAAACACCTATACACCTATGAACCTATCACCTATGAGTTGTAACTAGCTCAATTTGTATCCGCATATGCATACATAATTGAGAAGCACCAAACAAAATGATGTAACCTCTCTGAAAGCCCACACAAGTATGCACAAACTCATATTCGGATGTGTATCAATTCAAAAGCCACATACCAAATCAAAACCTTCATACAAAAATGCAAGGTAAATCATCACTTAAATAGCACCATAGTGTGATATACATATTGAAGGACACAAACTACATAATGCTCGTATCTGTAGAAATTGCTATAAATTTATGCAAAAAATTAGCATTCAAAACTTGGATATCACCAACACATTTGGAATGTCGACAAACCTTGGGATAGACTCCTAAATTGTGCAATGTGAATATGAGTGTAGATTGCTACATTGTATGTGAGTGGAGTACCCACTACTAAATGAGTGAGACCCCTTTTTATGTAGAAAGAATAAGGTTGGTGGTCAGTGAAGTCAGTGGATGATTGAACATCAAACATTTGTCCTCGAGGTAAGGCACATGCCACCTTTACCCCAACACATCTTGTTTGGTTGCTCGTTGGTGTGTCATTCTTTATACGTTGTAGGCCCTCCATGTATCCCCTCTATTGCAATAGGTCATATATCTTCGAATTTTATTTTATTTTTAATAGGATTTTGCCTATAAGGTGCTTCACGAGGAGGTTGACTACTAGAAACAAGGTCAATCTTACGGTCCTTAGGTCTTAAAGTAAGAAGATGTGGAGAGTATTTCGAAGGAAAAAAAGATTAATATTGTAAAAGATATGAGTGATATGATGATATGCTCGAGGAAGGAGAAGACCATTCAACTTTATTAATGTCAAGCAAGTATTCTTTCCTATAATTATGTAATGCACGACAAGCTTGTGTGTAAAAGTTTATTGGAAACATTTCAACAAGTGATTTAACACTAGAGAGCATGATTAATTTATCATCCTTTATCAAAATCATCATGTGTGTCGAGAGTAATCAATATCAAATTATATTGATGATAAAAAGACATATCTAGAATGTGTTGGGGGCTCCATCGTTGCAATATCTCCAATGACCAACAAAATTGTCAATACAGAGGGATGAGCTACCCGGCTAGGGTATGGAAACACTCACACAGTTAGTGAGCTAATCGTGGCAACACAAATGGTTAACTCTACGAGGTGAGCTTCTCAGCCTATGGAGGAGCTAAGCCACAATGAAGGGCAATCTCCATATCCACTTCTCTTCACCTCTAATCAACCCAATCACACACACTACGATTGCAAGACGCACACAACACTAATCCTATCATGCAACACACTAATCACAAGCACACACACATAGATCTATCAAGCACCACACTCCAATCAAACCTACATGCACACACAAGAAAAAGAGGGCAATCACACAAGATTAGAGATGGATTAACCACTAATTAGTTAAGATCTAGCTAATCTAAGCATCATAGGAAATCATAAGAAGCATGAGAGAGGCATAGTGAAAGAAAATGAATCATTGATTAGTGTTAATCAAGTCTCATGAGCAAGGAGAAGCTCTCACCAAAGAATGCTCTCCACAAATGAGCTTGAGAACCCTAATTTCTTTTACACGCTACCTTTATATACCTAGGGTAAAAATATGCAATGTCCGGGCGCGCAAGGCCTTTAGGGCTCTACCACTTACTGAATCTGCTACCTGGGCACATTAACTGACCTATTCTTTACAGCTTGGACATCCCATTGAGCCCGTAACACATTAGAAATATTACAATGGCTTGAAATAAATTGGGAATTTATAATACGTGATCATTTTGGAAAAACCTGGAAAATGTGTAACTCCAATCTTCACTGCTTCTTCATGTTGATCTTCGATGTGCATTCGAACGTCTTCGGTCTTTAACAGCTTTTGTTAACTGACCGTTGACTCAGTTAACATTCTCCCCTTCCGATTTTAGTGCCCGTCCTCGGGCACTGTTGAAAAGTGTCCACGGAGGCTGTGGAAGGTTTGGTTGTTGATGGGTTGATTGTCTTCATTTTTTGTTGGATTTGTAAGATGAGGTTCAATTTTCTACAACATCTTCATTGGTCCAAATATGTCTATTGTGAGAGATGATGTTGCATATGTCCGTTGTAATAGCATAATGATGAGGCTACTATTTATTTATGAAAAGTATGTACAAGAGAAGTAAAATGATGAGGTTTTAAATTAGGGTCTAATACCTGGATGACCAAAGGGAAAAAACCCAGTAGAAAAAAAGTGCCTTTGACAAAAGAAAGACAAGTCATGCAATAAGTCACTACTGAGCGAATAGGAAGCTTGGGGATGGCCCAACGCTCCTTAACGCTTGGTGTTGACCTTGCTGTTAAAGCCATTACAAGTGCTAGCAAAGACCTTGAGGCATGATAAGCGACAACAGAAAGATAAAATTCAGTGAAGTCAATACCGAGCGAATAGGAAGCTTGGGGACTGCCCAACTCTCCCTATCGCTTGGTGCTGACCTTGGTGTAACCGACGATGAAGACCATGTGATGTGATTACAAAAAAATAGTTGAGTCAATACGGGGCAAATAGGCCGCTTGGGGACTGCCCAACGTTCCCTTTCGCTTGGTGTTGACCTTGCTCTTAAAGTCATTACATACGACAATTGAGTCAATACGGGTGAATAGGGTGCTGCGGACTGCCCAACATTCCCTGCTTCCCTACGCTTGGTTAAATAATCCTTGGAATCATTACATGCGTAGTGGAGTCAGCACCGAGCGAATAGGAGACTTTGTGACTGTCCAACGCTCCCCATGCTGCCTTGGCAAATTGGCATCGGCCCAGTAAACTCATTCCATTATATATCACATTTTTTAATATAAATAATCCCTTGATATAATCTTTTATATTATTCATAATACTCCATATATGTAGCATATATCTTTGTGGATTGCTAATTGGGTGCC
>NW_028221576.1:0-83011 GCF_014529385.1 Adiantum capillus-veneris
AATGCTATATCCTGCCACATGCCTTGGCAATAAACACAACACCATGAGTTCCCAAGCTTGTGAGGTGCATTATGTGCTTAGTGGTGCCTGGAATTAAGTGCATGGAGCTGGGTGGTGCCTCTAGTGTGCTCTCCTTTTTTTTTTTGTGCTTAGTGGAGGCCTCTTTATATAGGCCTAAGAGGTGTTCCTTACGTAATGGTCCTTGCAAATATCCACTGTCACTGTAGAGGTCTAGATCCTCTCTAGTGAGAGAGATAGAGAGGGAGTGAAGGTAGAGATAGAGAGAAGGAGGTAAGAGTGGGGTGGGAGTTTTTTACAATACACTAGAGGTTGGCTAGGTTATTAGGGAAGAGTGGAGATCGGGGCATGTAAAATGGGTGTTTGTTGATGGTTCAGGTGGCTGGTGTGAGGTTAGTGCTACCGTTCCTGGTGTTTTACTGATGTGAAGCTGCTATGTATCACTTTCCGAGGCCAGTCGAGGCATGCCTTTGGCACAATCTTCGAGTTGGTGCCGCTTCCACATGCTTTTGGTCATCTTCTTGTTTTGTCAGTGGCATGGTGCTTGTTTCCTTCCTCTCTTCTCTTATGTGTTTGTGCATATGTGCTTATGCGTGTGTGTATGTACATGTTGTGTGTGGGCAAAGTGTGTGGTTGGTGTTTTATAGTATATGGGTGTTCGGAAAGGAATCGAGAGATGGGTGAGTGAGAGGCCGAGGGAGTGTGTGTGAGAGCATGTGTATGGGGTTTTTGGGTGTATGTATGAGTGGATGGATGTGCCCGCAAGTGTGTGTGGGGAACGAGAGTGACAGAGATTATTATTTTTTATTTTTATGCTTACTGGCTCGCGGACTACATAGAACGGGGGAGAGTGAGAGCGTGAGTGAGCTTGGGTAAGAGTGGGAGAGGGTGAGAGAGTGAGGGGTGTGTGTGTGTGTGTGTAGGTAACAAGAGAGAAAGGGACTGTTTTGTGTGCCTGCGGGCTGGTGACACAGGACAGCGAGAGAGAGCGAGTCCAAGAGTGGGAGATGAGGGGGAGAGAGGGTGCTGGAGAGAGAGAGAGGGATATTATATTTTTGTTTTGTTTTCATGCACCCTCTTGGGCTGGCCTATACAGAGAACAAGAGAGGGATTGAGAGATAGAGAGGGAGTGGGGTGGCGATAATGGAGGGGATGGTGCCAAAGGAGGCGCAGAGGCCCATTGCACGCGCACGAGCAGGGGGGAGGGCGGTTTGGCGCCAGCAATAATAATTTTAAAAAAAAATTCTATTGTTCTTTACCTTATGCTCCCCGAATGGGGTCAATTCCGTGGCCTTGGCTCCGAAGGCCGGCCATCTTCAATTCCTCCAGGTGGGCTAGAGAGCGGTGCACCTAACTCGGTGTCAGAGCGTTGTAGAACATTTCATTAAATTTCTACATGCAATAAATGATTCAAATGGCCATGCAAGCCCCAAACCTATTGAAAGAATTTTTGGTTGAATCTCAGAATGCTTTGATTGGCTAAAGCTTAAGCGACTATGACTTGTACTTCCTAGACTTTCAAGATTTTAGAGGACGTGTATATTGTACATGAATCTTCAACCTGCATGAGTGACTTATAGAGGAGTTTCTTGGTTTTTCAAAATGAGAGCTATTTAAAAATCTATCAATAAGTGAGATACCATCATCTATAAAAGTGGCTGGTATGGCTAAACAATATATCTCATTTTAAAAAAAATGATGAGACTTCAATAAAATGGTTTGATAAGTAGTACTCAAATCTAAAAGATAGGGATATAGAAGATTATGTAATTGAATCAATGAAAAGCACTAAAGATCCTTTTTAGTTTATTTGTAAGGCATTATTGATGGTAAAAGGGGTTGCTTTGAGTTTGAACCCGTATTTATGGATGCTAGTTCTTCAACTTATCAAACTATGGCCTATTTGCTATAGGACACTAAAATAGTTTTTCAAACTAATTTAATTAATAGTGATACATCTAATGATCCATTTCGGACATAATTTTTTGGTGAGCATTTTTCGGCGGGTGCTTTTTTAGAATCCGGCAAGCAAATTATTTCTCCTTTCTCAACTTTATTCTCTCTCTTGATCATCTCTCTCTCTGTCTCTCTCTCTCTCTCTCACACACACACACACACAGGTATACCGTGTGCTTTGACGATGGTTGTACGTGTGTTTAAAAAAAGTGGTAAACGATTCTATCCTATACCATCCCCCCCCCCCCCCCCCCCCCCCCCCCCCCCCCCCCCCCCTCCTCTCTCTCTCTCTATCAAACATTCATAATTTATAAATCTCTCTCTGTCACTATCCTCTCACTCATACATGCAACTTGTCTTCTCCAACGAGATAAGTGTCCTTCTATTTTGTCACACTTGTGAGCACTTGTACACATGCAACAAATATATTTCAATGGTTTACACTCCATAATAATAAAATTTGATTTTGAACAACATTTAAAGACTGCAATAAAAACACCACAGACTGTTATTAAAAGGGTTTAAAGTACATAACTTAAAGTAAGAACTATAATGAAATAGATATAGAGAAACAAACAGTACAATATGCGAATATGGTGTCAGCTTCCCCCTACCACTGTGCACCGCCACCCCCCTTCCCCCTGCACCCCGTCCCTTCCCTGTCGCCTTGCCCGTGCCCTCTATGTTGCCCTTTTGCCACCCTGGTTGAGAGAGAGAGAGAGAGAGAGAGAGAGAGAGAGAGAGAGAGAGAGAGAGAGAGAGAGAGAGAGAGAGAGGAGGGATGGGGGCGGCTCACGTGGGAAAGAGAGAGAAAGGGAGAGAAAGATAGAGAGAGAGAGGACAGGGGTTGTTCATGCGCGCACGCACGCGAGAGAGAGAGAGAGAGAGAGAGAGAGAGAGAGAGAGAGGGAGAGAGAGAGAGAGAGAGAGATTTTGTTATCGTCTTCGGAGGTCAGATATGACCTATGGGACCAAAGTTACATGTGATGTAGTATGTGTATGTACTAATGAGTGATTCTTGATTCTCCAACATTGTGGCAATGAGAGTTGCAATGGAGAGCCCACACTGTGGTTGTGAGAGGAAAGTGTGTAGGTCAAGTGTAAAGTCAAGTACCATTTGCTCCAATTGATCCATGCATAGACCAAAGAGAGTTGGTGACAATGGACCTCCTTGTTTAACACCAATAGTGCTTAATAAAAATTGCTAAAATTCCTCTTCCCATGCGCAATTGACACATCACCTTCTCATAGATTCGAGAAACCGCAAGCATAAACTCATTTGGCACTTGGAGTTCTTCCATCCTTCTCCACAAATTGTTATGTGGAATCATATCAAAGGCTTTCGTAAAGTCCACAAAACAACAATACAATTGCTTGCCTTTCAACCGACTTTCCTCCATGAGAACACGAAGAGTGACAAGATGATCAATGGTGCTATGGCATCAATGAAAACGTGCTTGTTCTTTTGCACGCTTGTCATTCTCTTCATCCCAATCAATTCATCTCCATTATGCACCCAAAAAACTTTGCTATAAGAGACCCAATCATTATAGGCCAATAGTTGTTTAAATTCTTTACATCCCCTCCTTTATACAAAGGCTTAACCTAATTAGTACCAATCATACCATGTTGAAGTGCAAAGTTGAATATATCACACATCCACTCATGGGTAAAATGTCCCGTCCATTTGATTTACTCTCCGGCTTGATACCTTGAAGATCTCCCTCTTTGCGAGTGGCCAACTTTTCAAGCCCACCGCTTGTAACTTGTGAAGTTGATATAAATTGGCTAGAAATTGTACCTTTGGCAAATATGTTTTGGATTATCTTGGGTTAGAAAACTTTTAATCTCTCTTTTTGTTAGCACTAGTCTTGATGTAATTTGACTTAGGTGTATACTTCTCCTTGAGAGAGAGAGAGAGAGAGAGAGGCCGAGGTTGACAAAAGATCAAGAGAGGGGAGAGAGAGAGAGAGGGAGAGAGAGAGGGAGAGAGAGAGAGAGAGAGGCTGACTGAGGGTCAAGGGAGAGAAAAAAGGAGCAAAAGCAATGGTGACCACGATGTGGGATTGAGGTGTGTTTACCAAGGAAAAAAATCAAAGAGAGAGAGAGAGAGAGAGAGAGAGAGAGAGAGAGAGAGATGGAGGATCAGGAGAGAGAATAAAGTTGAGAAGAGAGGAAAGAATCTTTTTGGAATCTGCTCCGATTCCAAAAAAGTGCTCGCCGAGAAATGCTCGCAAGGAAATATCCCCCATCTATACATGATACTTAGGGGATATTATTTAAAGTATTTGAGGAAAGGAATTTATTAGAAAATTAATTTTAAAAAATCTCTATTCACATATGCCCTAGCTTGTATCCCCTACTACATGCCATCAGCTACAACCTACTACCCCACAAGTGATTCCTATAGAGAGGAATCGTAGACGGGATGAGGCTATCTATAAGAAGTCAAAGCGCAGTGATGGGAATCCATTCTATGGCCTGCATGCAAGTGCATATCGACCATATCAACCTAGCATGAAGAAAGTATCTTTGTGATGATATTCTACTTAATCAATCCCCAAGGATTCATACTAATCTACCTAGACAATATAGCACACTGCTTTGGGATATCTTCCATATCCACAAAAAAATGATGTTGTCATAGACCCAAAGAAGCTTGCCTTCATACACTTTCCAAGCACACTATCGTGATAGTTACACAATGGTGATAGTTAAGCATAGTAATAATGAATGAAGTGTCTTTGCATGCTTTAATATAGCACTGGAGATTGCTAGTTTGTTGTGGCTCTATTATTTTGTGTGTCCACAAACGTGTCTGCAAGCATAAGCTTAAACATACCTTGATCTCAAGATTTGTATAATCTCAAAATAGAAGGTAGATTTGAAGACATGGGATGGTCTTCCTTCACTCTTCATCTCAACCTATCACTCTTAACATTCATAAATGGAAATATGTGTGCTAATTGCTACTGCTCCTATACACATCCCATAGCTTGTGGGCCCCTACTACATGCCATTAGCTAAAACCTACTGCCCCACAAAGGATTCCTATAGAGAGGAATCATAGATGGGATGAGGCTGCCCATAAGAAGTCAAAGCGTAGTGATGGGAATCACTTCTATAGCCTGCATGGAAGTGCATGTCGACCATATATACCTAGCATGAAGAAAGTATCTTTGTGATAAGATTCTACTTAATCAACCACCAAGGATTCATACTAATCTACCTAGACAATATAGCACACTGCTTTGGGAGATCTTCCATATCCACACAAATATGATGTTGTTATAGACCCAAAGAAGCTTGCCTTCATACACTATCCAAGCACACTATCGTGATAGCTACACACAGTGGTGATAGTTAAGCATAGTAATAATGAATGAAGTGTCTTTGCATGCTTTAATAATGAAGTGCTGAGAGTAGAACTAGATATTGCTAGGATGCTTGGACTACCTTTGTTGTGGCTCTATTATTTTGTCTGTCCACAATCGTGTCTACAAGCATAAGCTTAAACATACCTTGATTGCAAGATTTGTATAATCTCAAAATAGAAGGTAGAAGTGAAGACATGGCATGGTCTTCCTTCACTCTTCATCTCAACCTTTCACTCTCAACATGCATATATGGAAATATGTGTGCTATTTGCTACTGCTCCTATACACATCCCCTAGCTTGTATCCCCTACTACATGCCATCAGTTACAACCTACTGCCCCACAAAGGATTCCTATAGAGAGGAATCATAGATGGGATGAGGCTTCCCATAAGAAGTCAAAGTGTAGTGATGGGAATCACTTCTTTGGTCTGCATGCAAGCGCATATTGACCATATCAACCTAGCATGAAGAAAGTATCTTTGTGATAAGATTCTACTTAATCAATCCCCAAGGATTCATACTAATCTACCTAGACAATATAGCACACTGCTTTGGGAGATCTTCCATATCCACAAAAAAATGATGTTGTCATAGACCCAAAGAAGCTTGCCTTCATACACTATCCAAGCACACTATCGTGATAGTTACACACAATGGTGATAATTAAGCATAATAATCATATGAATGAAGTATCTTTGCATGCTTTAATAATGGAGTGCTGAGAGTAGCACTGGAGATTTCCTGAATGCTTGGAATACCTTTGTTGTGGCTCTATTATTTTGTGTGTCCACAATCGTGTCTACAAAAACATCAAATGGCTTTACATATTTTTGAATTTTACAAAGAGTCTACTGCTGGTAACTCCATAAAGTTACATCACAAAATATACATAGGATGGGCATGCTACTGCTGAGCCTTTTTGCCTTGCCTAGGGTGCTTGTACTTACATTCCACTGGTTCTTGCTACTGCTCCCCTCATGTCCAGCCTGTTTGTTTTGCATATGCTTCTCCAATCTTTCCTTGTGCAACCTTTCCCTCTCATGCTGCTCATGTTCCAAGTCAGCGTCCCTTTGTTGCTGACAGATTCCTTCCCTCAAGTGGGCTTCATCGTCGTCGCCTCTTATATCAGATGCTACCTAGCTGAGGACTGACGAGAAAAATGAATCAGGGCCAATATCAAACACGTTTTTTGTTGTATACTCTCCACGATCCTCCGATTGAAACCATATAAAAAACCAGTTAGTCAAAGTGCATTTCAAAAATTGTTGTCGCTGGTCAACATTCTAGTGATTTAACTTTGGAGCAATAATTCAAGTTCCTTCATCGTTATGGCACACTTTGTATGTATTGTCGTCAATGATAATAGTATTTTTGGGCCCAAAACCCACTTTGTTTAGCCAAAAGAGCTTCAAGTTTTTGAGGAACACATGCTTATTCATAATCTTCCAAGGTTTCATAGTGCAATGGTTTTGTGTAAAAACATCTATTAGCATTGACCGCTGCTTTTTGAATACACAATCTAGAATTCCATGCACCTTACACGGCATGCTAGTTCTCCATATAAAAACATGGATATATTGAAGGCATCAATCCAAAAAATAGTGGCTATCTTTGTGACAAAAAAAGGTCCGTTGAGCATCGATATTGTACTTCACCATCTTGTCTACATATGCAGGGGGTTGTTCGCCATACTAACCCTCTACAACACTAACCAGGAGGCCATTCAAATCAAGTATGAAAACCCAATTATTGTCTGCCAGAAGCTTTGGCACCCATATTGGAACCGATAAAGGATACCACTCAGAAATAATAACCTCCCCAGAGGGATGAAAAAAATTCAAGCAGGCCCATATTTGTGAGATTAGTAGATAATAGCGGTCCAGGCGCCTCTCAATCTCAAATTTTTCTCTTTTAGGCTGCTTGGCCTTAGCGATTTTCCTTTTATGTAGCTTTTTGCATTCAATGGAAAAATTTAAATCATGCAAGGCAATTAGCTCCTGTTTCTCTTCCTGTGCAACACAAACATGTATCGAATGAGAAATCATAAAGGCCAAGCAATGTATACTAAACTGTTGCATATGCATATTTACTCCAAAAGGACCTTTTTCATTAAGAGTATTCATAAAGTTACAAAATGCCACAAGAGGTGCATTAAGCAAAAATGTTCTACAAATGAGCTTATGGGAATAATGACGACAGGAATGGGCACACTCAGTAAGGGCATAACAGATACGTGCACATTAGCTTGCTAGCACTATAGATTTTGGGCAGAACAGATTAGGTTTAGCAAAGTTTCTTGCAAGCTCGTGAGGGACTTTTAGAGGACCTTTGATGGTTTTGGTTATGTCCTCCATAATCCTCTTAGGGGCAACACAAGTGCCCATTGCAACCTCTCCTCATATCGCTTCAGCCCCAACTTTCCTCTTTGATCTTGCAATTTTTACATAATCCTCCAAAGGGCTGTTATCACCAACATCCTAGAAATTCCCTAGGCTATAATCACCAACATCTTGTGCATTGCCTGGGTTGTCAGTCCTCAATATTTCTTCTAGTTTGTCATCATCATCCTCCGTTGATTGACTGTTTACAACATTGCCTGGATCCACCACATGCTGCGATACAACATCCACACCTTCATTCATGCCATCCTGCTCATCCAGCTCCTCAATAGAGGGCTTGTCTTGTCCAAATTTTTCCTTGCCCCGTTTCTTGTCCTATGTGCGGCCCACATCATCGAAAGGCTTTGACACACCTATAAAATAGAACCTCTAATTAGAACCTCATGAGGTCACATAAATTGCTAAAAACTACTATAATGGAAACAAAAAAATATCTCAAAGAAGATAGGACCTTAATATGCTATCTAGTATGCTAGATAGCATACCCAATATACCTCCAAGCATGCTTAATTATCATACCAAATATGCTATCTAGGATACTACTACTATGATAAGTATGCTAGTTAGCATACCCACTTCCCCTTCGAGCATGCTAGTTGAATGTGCAATATGATAACTAGTATGCCCAGTATGCTATGTAACATACTCCTATGCTCATTATGCTAGTAAGCATATTATGTATTCCTGCAAGCAAGTTTAGTTAGCTCACCAAATATGCTAGTAAATATGTGCAATATGCTATCTATCAAACTGAGTATGCTATGTAGCATACTACTTCTATGCTCAGCATGCTAACTAGAATACCTTGTATGCTAGTTAGCATACCCCATACGCTAGTTAGTATACCGAGTCTTCCATACTACTACTATGCTCAATATACTAGTTAGCATACCCAGTATACCTGCAAGCAGCCTTGTTAGCACATCAAATATTCCAGTTAGTATGTGAAATATACTAACTAGCATACCCATTATACCTGCAAGCTCATGCTTAGTGAGCAGACCTAATATGCTAGCTAGTATGTGCAATATGCTAACTAGCATATCTAGTATGCTATGTAGAATCTTACTTCTATTATTAGTATGCTTGTTAGCATACACAATATACCATCAAGCATGCTTAGTTAGCACACCAAATTTTTGGTTAAGTATGTGAAATATGCTAACAAGAATGCCAAGTATGCTAGTTAGCATACCTAGTATACCATCAAGATGCCTTAGTTAGCACACCAAATATGCTAGTTAGTATGTGAAATATGCTAACTAGCATACTCAGTATGCTATGTAACATACTACTACTATGCTCATTATGCAAGTTAGCATACCTTGTATTCCAACAAGCAAGCTTAGTCTACTCACCAAAAATTCTAGTTAGTATGTGCAATATGCTATCTAGCATACCCAGTATGCTATGTAGCATATAGCATATTACTACTATACTCAGAATGCTAATTAGCAAGCCTAGTATGCTAGTTAGCATACCCAATATACTGAGGCGGTCCGGGGCGGGCAACAAGAAGAGCGGCCTCTAAACACCCTTCGAGGCTCCCGTGATGCTCAATTGGGGCTGGGGCAAGCACAATCGAATACAACAACAACCCACAGTCAGAAACCAAACAAGAAAAGGGGCACCACCTAGTTGTAGATGCGAACTAGGACGCACGTGATATCTCCTTGTACTCAAACGTACAAAGAGAGGGGAATGAAAGATAGCCACACACAACAAACACAAACATTCACCACGCCTGAGAGAGGTAAAGAGCACAAATCAACTTGAGCAACTCATTCTTAGCCTTAAAGACTAGATGCACACAAAGCTTGATGAGAAATAGAGAGACAATACAAAACTTGACCTTGTTGCCAATACACAAATTGTCTTAGGGTCACAGGAGCCCTCTCACCGAGCACCCTCTTACAATTGAAAGTTTTGGCAAACAATTCAACAAGCCCTCAAACCACCAAGCATGAAATGGCACAACAAACTTCAAGGACAATATACCTTCAACCACCTGATGAGCCAACTTATCAAGTCAATTTGGAGAAAAGAGTCGTAGTTGCAGCATACAATTGCACCCAAAACTATGAATCTTATTTATGGACAAGAGTAGGCTACAAGTGTCATTGCAGAGTATAGTATCACTCCACTCCTCTAGATGGCATAACTAACTTCAAGCTTCTCCATGCACCTATGTGTAGTGATGGAATAGAGCACTCACAATGCACACACTCTACACAACTAGGCTTGAAGAGTGGTGTGTTATGTGTTGAGAATGGTGTGGTGTAGTGTGATCATGGGATTTACAACGGAGAGAAGGGCTCTATTTATAGGTTTTAGAAGCCCCGATTAGGATTAGGCCTAATCAAGTTTATTTGAAGGAATAAAAGATTATGCATATTTTTATTTTTATTTTAATGAGGGTGGGTCTCTCTTGTCCTTTGAGTCACATGGATGTGGGCTCAAGGGAAGAGAATTATTGAGGATGATAGGAGAGAGGATTGAGTGAATAATTTGGGAGTGCCTACTCTAGTAGAGGGTGCATTTTACAATAAGGTTAGTGGTTAGTAGTTAGTAATTATCACTAAAAAATATTTACAAAATCATTCACCAAATGGTGAGATATATGATGAGAAAAGTTAGAGAAGGGATGAGCTTGTAAAGAGAGGTTGAAGCTTTGGAGAAGTTGACATTCACCTCTTTACAGCACCGGAAGAAGAAGCAGTCAGCATGGCGAAGCAGCGCGTGTCGATGAAGCTATGTTATTTCAAACCTTGGAAAATTCATGATAAAAGCCTTCATTTGCAGAGGTTATCTTTGGATTTTTGCTGATTTTTTGAAGTTCTTTACAAAGTTGAAGAGAGTATGGTAATATGGACATATATGTAGAGAGAAAGGGGGACACATAGGGTGTAGAAATGGAGGATGAAGGCTATGGAGGTGTGAGAGATGTGGCAATGGTGAAGAGGGTGAATTAGGACATAGGAGTTGCAGGTTTGGGAGTGGGAAGGAGAGGGAGGAGTGTATGTGAAAGAGGAAAATGATAAAGTGGAAGAGGGAGTGTGGCTGCATAGCATGGGCAAACTGGGGTCCACCAATAAAATCATAGCTCACAGCTCGTAGATCAAAAAAATATGAAAAAATTTGAGGTGAAAGTTCAGCTCACGAGCTACAACTTTTGTTTGTATCACCTTTTCAAATTCGGGGAGCATGTGATCTTTAAAAATTCAGCAAAACCGACTGTTTTTTCCACTGCACAAGGTCCTTGGGAGGTCCTTCTTTGGATGATTCTTTTGAATACCTCCAAGAATGAGCTCCCCATGGTGCATCCATGCATTCCACATATCCTTGACCTTATTTGGTAGGTTTATAATTGAAGATATTGTTGAGATCATGATATAAATGAATAGTACAACTAAGAAAATCAAATATTGAGGGGTCTAAAAAATATGTACATGTCAAATATAAATAATATAGGTGGAAAAAATATAAAGGGGTCAAAATAAATCTCTCTCATTATAAGTCTACCTTAAAAAGATGAATATTTTTTGTGGTCTAATTTATGAGAGTAATAGAGAATAGATGTAGGAAGGAAAAAATGACAATAGTGAAAAAATGTACACATAAATAAAACCAGTTTTTTTGGATTTTTATTGGGATGGAGTTAGACCAAAAATAAGAGAAGCTTGCATGAAATTATTTTTATATGGAATAAAGAGTATGCAAAATGGTAAGAAAAAATATGGTAATGGTGAGTCAATGTACATAGCATAAATAACACACCATAGGTAGAAATATTTAAATAAATACCAAAATAATTATGAAAAATCCTTTTATTTAGGCCTTATATACAATGAAATATTTACACACAAATGGGCCATAATATACTTATATTTTTTATATTTTTTATTATTTTTTGGCTCAACTAGCACAGTGACTAGCTAATTGAGGGTTTTTAAGAAGATATGGGAAAAGTCCCCTAACTCACACATGCCTATGTACAGTGAAATGGTAGGCATAGCCACAGTGTTTGAGTGATTTGATAGGGTGAGGTAGCTTACTATGGCAATTATGGAAAGCCGAAAAACGGCTATCAATACCATACTACTACTATGCTTAGTATGCTAGTTACCATACCCAATATACTAGTTAGCATACCTGCAAGCATCCTTGTTAGCACATGAAATATGTCAGGCCAAGGGAAAACCCAGGCGAGTAGGACTCGGGCCACAGGGCCAAGGGCCGGCCGGCCGCTAAAGGCGGATAGGGGGATTCTGTTACAGTGGCCAAGGGCTATATAAACGGGGGGTTGGGCGGAGAATCCTCATAACGCAGCTCCTGGGTCTTATATTGGTATCAGAGCAAGGTGGAGAGGAGGAAGGAGGGTGGAGCCATGGTGGAGAAAGATGGCATGGTTCTCTTCTCAAGGCATGTACTCTCTCTCTCTCCCTCTCTCCCGGAATCTCTCTCTCTCACGATTATGGAGGGCAGCTGTCCCAAGCCGAGAAGGAGGAAGGAGATGGGCGCCATGCATGAAGCATGCAAGAGGAGGGCCGTGGAAGCGGCAGCCTGCACAAGCCGGGGACAAGGCACATAGTGTGTGCATGAACCCCTGCCAAGCCAAGGCGACGAGGAAGTGGACCCCGTGTGCAGAGCCTCTTGAGGCGAGGGAAGCCGAGGTGCTGACCAAAGTGAAACACCGCGGGGGTGGGCTTGTCGGATGCGCCCCAGGCCCTAGACAAAATCTCGTCACACTAGCCAGGCCGGAGCCGGCACGCAGAAGCCAGGGCGTCTCCCTGTTCGTCGGCGCAACAGAGCCACCATGGCTGCTACTCATTTTTTTTTAAAAAAATCCCTTATTTCTTTGTTCACAAGCGGCCGCCCACGGGGATTT
Organism: Adiantum capillus-veneris; assembly: GCF_014529385.1. NCBI lineage: Eukaryota > Viridiplantae > Streptophyta > Polypodiopsida > Polypodiales > Pteridaceae > Adiantum > Adiantum capillus-veneris. The sequence continues at coordinate 12,640 of NW_028221576.1, forward strand.
AGCCCAAAACAAAAGAAAAAAGGGGTTAAGGGAGCGTACCCACCCCAGGCACCCCGGCCCCGCCCCTCATTTTATGCAGGTGCCTCGCAGTAGTCCGTGAGAAAATCCTCGATGACCACTTTCTTTTGCAGATCTCTGCTGCGGTACCTTGCAGGTCATTCACGGTCGTTTGCTCCAATCCCAAAGACTTGCAATCGTCGAGGTGCCAAAAATGCATGCAAGCGAAAAGCAAGGCATTTGACAAAAGTACTTAATGAGGTATGAAGTTTCCTTCGTGTTACGCATGTGCAGCAGGGTGGCTTAGTTGCCAAGTCTAATCATGCAAAGTGAAAGAAACCGGCAAGGCGGGTCGGCATCAGTCAACATTATGATGTGCACACCATACATGTTTGGCCTCGCCATTGGCATGCAAATTTGGATACGACAAGGTCGTATCTGCACTAAACAAGGGGGATCGAAGTATACCTTTCCTCATGCTTGAAAGGGGAATCCACAACATGCCCGATGACAGAAACAGTTGTGCGGGTAAGTTATGACGGCATGGAAGCAAGGGGTCAAGGCACGCCATATCTTGGTATGCGTGTTCATGCATGCTGTCAGAGATAGACACCATGGTACTCCAAGTTGTCACGCAATTCATGAGGTATGCAGTTATTTTACATTTTTGATTCGGATGTGATTGCTTGCTATGGCAACGCCAAGGTCTAGAATATCAAGGAGATTGGCACAACCTGTTGCTCGTTGACATAAAGGGAGTCAAGGTGCTCCGCAGGGCTGGCTCCTTGTCGTCGCTTCTAGCAGACGACAAAGAATACTTACCACGCAGTGGTATTTGCAATTCCAGGTACACTTTGCAACTGCAATCAAGTTACATATCTATTGCAGGTACTTTTATGATTCTCCATACGATGTAATTTTCGACATGGTCGATTCGTTGTTGCCATGATAAGCGATATCATGGCAGGAACATACGTTGGCTATGAGCACAACAGCGTGTCTATGAAGCAAGGCTTCAATTTGTGAGGGCATGTTGTTTGGCATGGCCGACTCCTTGTCACTGTGTCTAGAAGCGGACAGAGGACGTTTGCCACACATTACTAGCTAATTTCAGTTGAACTCCCTCGACAAGGTCGACTCTTTTTGTCCTGATATCTGTATGTCAACAACCGCTTCAGTTGGCTATCAGCAAGGCTTCAATTTACGCATCTTGCATCGCAACTACCCACGTTTGGTATATGCTATGAGCATACAAACTTGGGAGGGATTTGACACTATGCTTGAAGGATCTTTCATGGTGTACATGATACAAGAGGGCATACGAGCATACGCGACAACTCTCTCTTGAACGGCAGATTTGGCTACGAGCCACCTTTACGTGAGCTTTTCCTTTGGAATTTCATGATGACTGGTTGCAGCAACAACTACCAGGTTAGCCAAGTTTAAGTTTTCTTGTTTTATTTTCCATGTTTACACTTTACTTGGCAATTACTGTCATTGTGCAAAGCAAAGTGCTTTGGCAGTTTTACATGAAGCACGGCTTCTCCCTTGTGCCGAGATACTGCCATTGACTTGGAGTCAAGGGCATTGGCACACAAGTTTGAGGAACTGGCAAAATAGAGAATATTAGCTCACACAATTCCTACCAGTTTACACTGTGCAAGGCACTTATGGTTTTGGTTTTCACGTTTGAGGCCATCACTATCGGCAAGGTATGCTAGCGAGATAGATTCGATTCTACCCTTCACGCATTACACTTCCGCTAACACACTCCCAACTCTGTCAAGGACAGAGTACGGATGGATTGTTGGTTGTTATCAACACTCAACAATACTAAACAGAACCTAAAATTTTGACTAGATTCACCGGCAAGGTGCCACTTTCAAGTCATCCTCATACAATCACGACCCTACATGGTAGATGGTCAAGATTTAACCTGTGTTTTCTGTTGCCTCTCTTGATGAGAGCATCGAACAGACAAATTGTGGAATGCTTATAGGATAAGCTGCATTTCGGACATGAGATGTCTACGAGCACACATTCTGGGCACACACCCACTAGAAATTTAAGGAAATTTCCTCAGCCCAACATGCTCTTCTTTTCGTTCTCTCTCTCTCTCTCTCTCTCTCTCTCTCTCTCTCTCTCTCTCTCTCTCTCTCTCTCTCTCTCTCTTTAAGGGAATAATGAAAATCTTCTAAGAAGATTTTGATACGTGTTTTGCTCGTGAGTCAGCCTGAGCCAAGGTGCCCTAACTCTCAGCTAGCACGTGGCTAAGATGTTACTCAAATTAGCCTTCATCGGTTCGTCCATTGAACACTAATTTGCACACGGGCTATGAGCCACACAGGCTAAGAGCCATTGTCAAGCCAAGGGTAAGACCCAACTATTGGCATTCTTTGGGTGATTGTTTTCAAGAGTGAACAGATCTACCCAGGGAAGTATACATCGACGTTAATGGACAAGCAAGGGTCTTGTCATTCAGGATGTTTACAGTGTCATTTTTGCACTACATGTTTTCAGTGCGACACTCAAGTTGAGTTTTTGATAAATCTTCAACTCACAGCAGTTGATCTTTACAAGGAAGTATAGATGCAGCAATCAGTTGAGATAGCATGGCTGACCACAAGAGCTAGGCAGTTCACTTGTGTGGATTTCTTGCTATCTCTATAGCACTACGGAGTGTCTATGGACATATTGTTTGGGGTAAGGCACGGAGGGTGACTGCTCAATCACCCCATAGGCATTGAGGATCACAGTTTGATCTCTCCCAGTTAAAATTTCAAGGAAATAATTCCGCAATATACCACACGGTAGCGGACACATTCAACTTTTTGAGTTGCTTCCAATCAATATGTACACGGTTAACTATGTTGGTTACCGTTAACTGCTACTTGAGCAGTTTCTACGAAGGGTCTTACCAAGGGATTTGACTACGTAGATTTTAACCAAAGGGGTTGGATTGTGACGGCAACACCCACGGTTCCCAGTGCAATACTGTTTGTTTGTCCAGGTAGGAGATGTGCTCCTCTCCGTTTGACTACGGGGTTTCAAAGCCATGCCAAGGGCATGTTGGCACATATTATTTTGGACCGTAGTGTTCACTATACATTACGTTGTTACGAACCTAGTGTAGGGTTCGATTTGGCACATGTTGTCACATGGGATACAACATGGTCTAGGAACTCAAGGAGTTCAGTTTAGCCAGTGTGGAGCATGATAATGAGGGTCCCTCTCACTCTTGTCGTAGAGTGTTTGTAGTTACCTCCACACACAAGTACCAGCTCATACTTGATGGATGTCTCTTTTCTTGATATCCTTGTTTGAGACATATTCCACATGTGGAGAATATGAGTCTCTGGGACTGACACTGGCGCCAACTATCTAACAATGTGTCGCGACGAAATCCCTAGGTGCTGGTTGCATCCATGGATTTGACCATTTTGAGCACACAGTATCAGGAGCAATTTTAGTGGCCAGAAATTGTCGGGTACTACGTACAAACTTGTTACGATTACAAGTGCTATGAAACCACCTTAACAGAGGGTTGTTTCTACATATAGCTAAGTATGCTATGTCCATGAGACTGTCTCCTGGTTGGTACCTAGGTGTGATCGGGTTGTCACATTCTGTTATGGTCCAAAGTCTCGTCATGGAATTGCGGTTTGGATATGTTTGTGTTAAATGCATGCACACTAGGTGTTATGGGACCTAGTGTTTAACACAAATTTATTCCGAGCGGCATGCAACTTCATGGACATTATTGTTTCTGAAATTTTTTGCACTACCAGTGTAATCTCTCTTGCAAACTTAGTATGAGTTTACACCCTGCCATACAAGGTGATGGCTGAGTATGGGTGTTTGTGATTGGCTGCTTGAAACTCCAATTTGTTTTCAACCTAGTTGGTTGTCTCCATTCCACATCAAGTATATGGCTGGATACTCAATGATTGAATCATAGTTTGTCGTCAGTCGTGGGCGACTTTCAGTAAGTGGTTGGGGGAGAGCACCTCACTCTTACTACTGCTATTCATCCCGCGTAGGATGGGCACTTTACAAGCATTCTATTTAGTACTAAAGGATATGCAAAGTGCATACGTTAAATCACGCTAAAGGATATGCTAAGTGCATACGTTAGCAAGAAGTGGAACAACTGGATCGGTTACCTTTCTAGTTTGGAGTTTGCTTCATATGATGCAAGGCATGTTACGGCTAGTTTTATTCTCTGCCTGTTATTCTCAAGTTATCAACCTTAATCATCAGTTTTGATGCGGTTGGCTAATGGCAAGAAACCATAGCAAGTCACGGACTTGGTTGCTGGTGATGAGTATGTCAGCATAGTACTTTCATGGAAAGATGAGTCGAGGTTATATTGCACATTCAAGTACCTCCAGAAAGTCTGAACCTTGGGTATACATTTAGACACCTCTTCGTTATGATACCTCGTTTAACATACTCAAGTGAGTTTTAAATGGAGTCTTCACATTATGTTGGTTACGGGTCGGTTAACCAAGACGGTTGTACAGGGACAACAATGTGGAAAATCAAGATGTTATTCTTGATTTCATTGAACCTCCCAATAAACCGGGTTCCGCTTCAACAAACCGTTGGATCCATGAGGGATGCCACGGTGGAAAACATTAGTGTTCTTATGAAGATACCACCACTTGTGTTTTCGAGGACGAAAACGCTTCTCCAAGGGGGGAGTAATGTCAGGCCAAGGGCAAACCCAGGCGAGTAGGACTCGAACCACAGGGCCAAGGGCCGGCCGACTGCTAAAGACGGATAGGGGGATTCTGTTACAGTGGCCAAGGGCTATATAAACGGGGGGTTGGGCGGAGAATCCTCATAACGCAGCTCCTGGGTCTTATAAAATATGCTAGCTAGTATGTGCAATATGATATCTAGCATACCAGTATGCTATATAACATACTACTACTATGCTGACTATGCTAGTTAGCATACCCAATGTACCTGCAGGTATGCTTAGTTAGCATACCTAATATGCTAGCTAGTATGTGCAACAGGCTAACTAGCATGTCTTGTATGCTACATAGGATCTTACTTCTATTTTAGTGTTCTAATTATCATACTTAGTATACCTTCAAGCATGCTTAGTTAGCACACCAAATATGTTAGTTAGTATGTGGAATATGCTAACAATCATACCAATTATGTGGTCTAGCATACTACTATGTCCAGTATGTTAGCTAGCATATCTAGTATACCTGCAAGAAGCCTTAGTTAGCACAACAAAAATGCTAGCTATTATGTGCAATATGCTAACTAGCATACTCAGTATGCTATGTAACATACTAATACCTTGTATTCCTGCAAGCATGCTTAGTTAACTCACTAAATATGCTAGTTAGTATATGCAATATGCTATCTAGCATACCCATTATGCTATGTAACTGGTATCTACTATACTTAGTATGCTAATAGCATACCTAATATGCCAGTTAGCATATCCAGTATACCTACAAGAATGATTAGTTAGCACTCCAAATATGCTAGTTAGTATTGCAATATGATGACTACCATACCCATCATGCAATATAGGATACTACTACTATGCTCAGTATGCTAGTTACCATACCATATGTGCTAGTTAACCTTATGATTTATGATTATCTTATCAGATCTTGGTGTGATTGGATGCCCTTGCATTGCAATCTTGCACAACCGTTCTGTTGGTATCCTCTACTGGCAGGTAGAAGCCCTACATTCAGTCCCAAGGGAGTATGCAGCTGCAAATACCCTTACAGCTTCCAGCTCCTATTGTGCATTTTTGAGATCCTCATTAGCATTCTATAGTTGTGTTCTCAGATGAAGGACAATAGTCTTCACGCATTGCAAATATTTGAATTCAAAAATGGAAAGGCTTTCAGCCTCTTGGTGAGTGTTGTGAGCCGACAGGGTTGTGGCCTTGGCCGATTTTGCAACGCTTGTACGTACTCGGACCGAGTTTTCCTTGCACATATCAGTAGATTCATCCTCATGTTCTGAAACTTGATGCTGGGAATTGTGCATCATCCACTTGTTCACATGGCCCTCATAGTAGCCCTTCTCTTGAAGATCCTGCAAATATTTCACGGCAAACTCAGCCCAATTGAAGTTCATGGATGTCCCGCTTGCAATCCACACATGGCTGAATTATTTAACAGACCCCTTTGCGTATGTGGATTTTATCTCCTTGTTAGTTGGACCCTTTTGGTAGACATTATAGTGAGACTACATCACATGCTCATACATATTGTTGCGGGTGCAGCTGCATTTAGTGCAGTACTGTCTAAACAAACTGGACCATTCCACATCACTTAGTTCCTCCCGACTCACCAATTTGGGATCCGAACCAGTCATGGAGAGGCCATAAGCAGCACTAAAATCATCCGTTGTGGTACAAAATTCTCCTAGAGTGGGATCTTCACCTTGGGAGATCTTTCTATCGAACTGCACACATGTAATAGAAAAATTAGCAAAAACTAAAAGGTTACTTGATCAAGAGATTAGAATCTAAAAAAATTCATTCCAACTACACATGTAATGCCCCTCTCTCTTTGGCTATAAATGGAAAAACCATTGCTCATTGGGGAGCCAATGTCGGATTGCATGCAGGGGACACTGAAGAGAGGAACATACACATACAAAAGGGGGGGGGGGGGGGGGGGGGGGGAGAGAGAGAGAGAGAGAGAGAGAGAGAGAGAGAGAGAGAGAGAGAGAGAGTACTCGAGTCGTTCCTTCCTTTGCTTGCATGCATGGACTGTGACATTGGCACTCCCTGGGGCTCATACAACTTCACTCTTTTGCGAGGTGGAGGAGCAATAGCAGATTTGGTCGTGCTCTATTTCCTGGTTGGTGGATGGTTGGATGAGTCATTGGAGGTCTCAGGTTGGTATTCCAAGCTCTTTGCCTCTCTTGAAGTCTGTTGAGTAGATATTGATAGTTGCTTGGCAGATCCCCCACGTCTCTTGCATGTGGCCCCCACACCCTGCTTCCCTGCTTGCTTCATGACTATAGCTCAATTGTATAACGTCCCCTCGAAACTCTTTGATGAGAATGTAAAAGATTGAAAGTTTCATTGAATGTCCACCACTCAACCTTTCATGATTGTGCCCCACTCAATTTAAATACAAATTTTGTATACTCATTTTAAAAACTGTTCTTATGCTAGCAATATTTTCTTGTTGGCACATGCTAACTAGCACAAAAAGAGTAACATATTAACATGCTTATATCCTTCTGTGAGCATTGGGGGGCTCCAACCCCCCTTTTTCTTCATCATCTTGGGAGAGATATACCATTGTCTCAAGAAATCGAGCTCACAAAAACTAACAAGAATGGCTTATGATTGATTATTACATACCATGTGAAAGTGCTACTTGCAGTAAAGCTTGGCAACGATGATGGATTATTTTGTATCACGAGAGAGTGAGAGAGAAACACGATGGTGGCAAAAGAAGCAAATCAGTGGATGAGGAAAAGCATTGGGGGTAGAATATCTACAAGCTATGGGAAAACATAAGTTCAAAAAAATAACACTGCTTTTTTTTTTTGTAAAAAAAGGGGAGGGCCAAGAGCTCTCCCATTGTCCACGCGCTCGGACGATGGGAGGGCTCTTGGCTTTCCCTTTTTTTCTTGTGCTTTGAGATTGAGAGATGGCTCGCCTCGTGCTCTTGCTCAGGCCCCACTTCCCTCTCCACATCTCTGCCCCCTGCCCTTCAATGGACCATCTACATCCTCTTTTCCTCCTATGGTCTCGATTTCCTTCCATTTATTTTTATTCTTCATAGTCACCATCTCGGAGAAAAACCCGACAACAATAGGATGTGAAGAGCAGACTACAAGGGTCCAGTGCCATTGTCGGGCCCCTTTTCATCCCCACACTGTCTTTCACGACTCTGGTTGCTTTGCTCTCCATTGCCTCACTAGGTTGTGTTTGCAACTATACAACTTCGGGGAGCGGTCACGTCTTCTCTCTAAGAGTTGATGATATGGTCGATATAGTTCTCTTCCCAGTTTCCATTTTTCTTCCGATCATTTTTGTCAAAGGACAAACAGGGCTTCATCAAAGAAGGGCTGATGGCTTGACAGAGCGCCTACTTGAAGGAACTGGGGATGAAATAGTGGCCATATTTGGAATGGTGGGGGACTGGAAAATCCTCGTTGCTGGCAGCTTTACTGGGTGAAATGCCTAAGCTGAAAGGATATGTAATATTTTTTTCTTAGGGATCAACTCTGGTGTTTTTCTAGCAACCACTTTTTGTATTGCCAAGTATGTCGTACCCATTTAAAAAAATAAAAGACTAATGAGCATCATTTGGAGATGCTATCATTGGAATTCCAAGCAGCAACTTGGAGGCTAAGGCTCTCTCTCTCTCTCTCTCTCTCTCTCTCTCATCAAAGCTGTCTCTGTTAGCAGCCTTTGAATCCTTGCTCTTGGAGTGTGCGAGGGACTCTGTCTCATCTCTCTCTCTCTCTCTCTCTCTCTCTCTCTCTCTCTCTCTCTCTCTCTCTCTCATTGTGTACAACAACGAGACACTTGAAGTTGTTGAGAGCTTTAAGTACCTTGGCCTTGAGGTTCCATCCAATCACAAGTGGCATGAATGTGCTATGCGTCGTTTGGAAGTGGGAAAGAGAGCATATTATGCATTTGAGAACATGTGTAATGCGGGAAACATCAAGTGTTGGGTTCTCAAGAAGTATCTTTTTGATGCATTGGTGACACCGGTTCTTCTTTATGGAGTTGAAGTCTGGGGTGGGAGCATCTCAAAGTCTACTTGGAAAGAGTTTGAGAATGTCCAAAAGCGTTTTCTTACAAACTTTCTCCAAGTTAAGACACAAACACCATATATGCTCCTACTTCTTGAGTCGGGATCTCTTCCAATTGAGGTTATGGGCATGGAAAGGGTTGTGGAGTACATGATAAAGATGCGTCAAAACCCCTCACATCGACTTCCTACAATTGCATGGGAAGCAAGCAAAAAAGTTCAAAAGACGCATAAAAGCAAGATCTTGAGCACGGGATGGATGAAAGACATAAAGAAGTGGTTTGGGAGATGGGATGCATTACACTTGCTACATGATGCTTCAATTGACTCTCAAGTGAATGAAGCTTTTCTACAACGCCAATGTATTACGGCTTGGGAGAAATCCGGTGGGTCACGCTTCATACATTACACCACCTATATTGCCCCCAACTACAAAACCATGTTCTTCGCTGAGAGAGGAAACCGTACTCACACTTACATGCTTGAGCCTATTCCCTTATCCGCGATACGCACTATCGCAGCAATTCGGCTTAGCTCCCATTTCCTTCGATGCGAGATAGGGCGTTGGGGCAATGGAGAAGAGTCAAATCGATTGTGCACATTATGCTCACTGCAAGTTCGAGAGTCTGAGTACCACACACTACTAGAGTGCTCAGCTTTTGATCACATCCGAACTTGCTTCTCTCACATTTTCAGCCATAACTTAGACCTACACACTTTCCTCTCTCAGCCAAATTGTGGGCTCTCCATTGCGACTCTCATCACTACAATTTTGGAGCATCGAGAGTCACTCATCAGCCGTACACATACTACATCACATGTAACTTTGGTCCCATAGGTCATATTTGACCTCCGAGGACGATAATAAAATCTATCTATCTATCTATCTATCTCTCTCTCTCTCTCTCTCTCTCTCTCTCTCTCTCTCTCTCTCTCTCTCTCTCTCTCTCTCGTGGACGATAGTGCATGCCTGCATTTGCACCCAAGTCTACCTGTACACCCTTAGCCTTACATCCCCTCCTCCCATTGGTGAATGGACGTGATCCTGTGCACGACTTTGCTCCATCTCATGTTCTTATGGTAGCCCGCCCTCCTGCATTTGCTACCATAAGCCATTTGGCTTGTGCTTGCAGAGATGAGGTATCTGCCAGAGAGAGAGAGAGAGAGAGAGAGAGAGAGAGAGAGAGAGAGAGAGAGAGAGAGAGAGAGTAGATTTATTACTGTGGAAGATGGTTGAGGCAGCACAACTGAGGTAGGGGGTTATGGCGAAGGAGAGGGAGGGGAGAGAGAATCTTGAGACTTTTGGAATTTCATTTTTTTCTTACCAGTAGGGGGTATATGTAGAGGTCTCATATCATATTTATGTAAAGGACACAACTATCCTTGTCCTACAGGACTGTGGTGTATGGTGCCAGTTTTACATTTTAAAGTTTTGATTGCTTTTCACTGATAAGAGGGCATTGTTTTATTTATTCTTTATATATTTATTAAGCTAAAATGTTATTGTGCTATGTGAATGTGGTTGTGGGTGGTGCAAAACGGGATAATTGAGCGATCAAGAATGTATGCGGATCTCTCAAAAATGCAAGAAGGTTGGTAATAGCGTGGCCAACTAATTAGTATGCACCTTATCATGATGGCGATGATGATTCATGTGTCGATGTGTGAAACAAGAGGTAATCACCAACCACTACTAAAGTAGGATCACGTGGGGGCTCGATGAGGGTGGTGCAGCTCTGGAATTGCAAGATAGAGGCTAACCACTAAAAGAACAAGACTCGTGTGCAAGAATGGAGTAAAAATGGCTATGGAGAATATGGATGATGTGGATACTAGTCATGAGAGGCTTGCTTGCAGCTGGATGTGCGATGATGATTCATGTGTCGATGTGTGAAACAAGAGGTAATCACCAACCACTACTAAAGTAGGATCACGTGGGGGCTCGATGAGGGTGGTGTAGCTCTGGAATTGCAAGATAGAGGCTAACCACTAAAAGAACAAGACTCGTGTGCAAGAATGGAGTAAAAATGGCTATGGAGAATATGGATGATGTGGATACTAGTCATGAGAGGCTTGCTTGCAGCTGGATGTGCAAGATTCTCCATTGTTGTTGTTGCAAGTTCCCACGGCAAGAAAGATAGCAAAAATATATGTATGGATAGAGCGCTCTATGTTGCTACCTATCTCTTTATCTCACTCTCTCTCACACACACAAACATGCGCGCGCGCGCACACACACACACACACACACAAATTAGCCAGCTCCTGCATGAGAACTCTGCATTGACAACAAAGAGGATCTTGAACACGTGTTTTAGGATCCTTGCAACCTGCATGAGCGTCGACATAGCACGATCGCATTTTGCAAGATGGGGCGTCAACTTTCAAGACGCGTGTAAATCACTGTTTGGGAGAATTCAATTTCACAAACATACAATTTCCTTTTAGGGTAGATCTAAAGAGGAAATTTTTCAAAATAGTCGGTATTTTTTTGCAGTTTAATTTTATTTTCTTAAAATTTTCAAGCAGATTTTTGCCTTCTCCCCCTTGAGATGAAATTTGAAGAGAAATCCATGTTTTGCAAACAAATTAAAGATTTGTGGCAATACATCTTATTCTATTAGCCCACATCCATTGGAAATGAGTGTCTACAAGCATTGAGCACATGTAGCTGTTGAATCCACAACCTCCTTTTCCACATGCCTTCAAGGCTCCTTTTCCACAAGCCTCTTGTACAAAGGGGACTCTATTGGATGGTTTTATAAAATGTATGTTTATGATCAGTGGATAGTGTGAAGTGTCAACCAAGTGTTTTGGATGCACTCATAGAAACCCGCATGACGGTGACCGTTTTTCTTATCCAAGAAAAATGTCCTTGGTACAAAGGAGGTGTTGTAAATTTTTTTTGCGGAAAAGTATGGTCATATGAGGTCAATGAGTGATTATATTTGCATGTTTGAGTATGTAAAATGCCTTAAATGCCCTATGGAAACCCTCATGAGGGTAGCCATTTGTTTTTTGAAATCAAACCCTTGATACAAAGGAGTTTGTAAAATTTTTAAGTCGAGGGGTGAAAAACATCAGATTTAAGTAAGCTTCCTATGACTGTGTGTATAGATATATAAAAAGTTATCTAGAAGAGGCAAATATTGATATTATGCCTTTAGTCATGTGTTTATGAAGAAAAATTAGTGTATGACCTTATTTTGTTCTAAAAACAATGCTATAGTATTATCCTTTCTTGATTTTTTCAAATTCTTGATCTCTAGTCATGTCCAAGGCATTGTGCAAGGAATACTGCATTTACGTATGATAAGGAGATGGGGGAGGCAATTGAATTTGTTTTGTTTCTAGCTGATCGCAGTAATGTTTTGGATGGTTGAGTGGACACCTAATTAAGATTAACGGAGTCCTTATAGGAGGCAATGCAAACCAATCCATGTGGTTCTTTAAGTGAGATGGGTAGCTCTTACATGTCTACCGCATATGCATGTGAAGTGTTAAACTTAGAGAGATACTATAATTGGTACTTGAGTATTTTGTGGCATGTACAATGAATAGGTGGTTGCTTGCTACATTTGCAGAGTGGAATAATTGAAAAATTTAACGGATGTGCAGAGTGCAATGTATTGGGACATGCAACCATAGATGAGGGTCATCATTGCATGTGTATATACACTTAAAACTTCCTCCATGTATAGTGTTTCTCCACCATTGTTTGTGGGCAATTGCCATGCACATATGGCAGTTAGTTTAAGAGAATATTGTATGGACATTGAACAATGATGTGGATGATTGTGGGGCTCTAGGCAGATACCACATTATTGTTTTTTGGTGTTTATTGTATGTAAAATATGTGCTTTTTGGTTTAGTATTTTGTGCCATTAAAAAAGGCTCTAGATTAAATTTCAAAAAGCTCACAAAAATTGTTTTAATTGCAAAAGCTCAAAAATCAAACGCTCACTAAAAAAACACACTGTGCATGTACTATCAGCGGTGTACACGAACCACAAACACTATTTGTTGTGCATCATATAATGACCACTACTACTGCAAATAGATCAAAATGTGGTGATAATTTATGGTATGTGGATTTGGGTGCATTGAACAACATGACAAGCCATGGTGAATGGTTTAAAGACGTGCAAATTTGGACAATCTTGGTTACCTTGAGACCTTGGGGTTGATACAATGCATCCTATTGTGTATACATAGAATGTGTTGTTGTCTTTGAAAGATGTCAAGCTAATGTACTTGGTTTGGATGTATTGCATTTTTATGTATTACATATCACCAACATTACAAAGGACTTAGTGTCTGCTGGGAAAATAATTGAGCAAGGTTTGCAGATCAGGTTTAATTTTTATGGTCTATATATAGAAGAATACAAGAAGAATGGAAGGCTCGTTGTTCAAGGTACATGTTCACTCTTAATGTAGATGTAAAAAAAGATGGTATGTTTGCACAAGCATCAAGATCTGTTGTAGACATTATGAATATTTGACATAATATTATTGGACATACTAATGTGAAAAGACTAAAAATTATGAAAAGTTAAGAGCTCGTGATTGATAGGTTTTGCAATGTTTGATATGGATGAAATGAATACATTTTGTGAGGTTTGTCAGTTTGCAACTTTGCAAGGCATCATTTCCTCGTGACAAGCATGCATGAAAAAATGTGTTGGAGATAGTGAATTCCTACGTCTGGGGTCCGACAAAGAAGACAACATCTATGGGTTGATGTTGATTTTATGTTATCTTCATTGATAACCATACAGGGAGGGTGTGTGTATATTTTATGAAGGAGAAATGTGAAATGTTAACTCACTTATAGAATTTCAAGGTATGGCTAAATAATAGACCTGATACTTTGTACAATACTCGAGGTCCGATATAGGGGGAGAGTACTTATCTAATGAGTATAGCAATTTTTTTATGAAGCATGGAATTTAGAGGTGATTTTTACACAGATACACTATACGAAAAAATGATTTACATTGCAAAAGTTGCAAGGGCAATGATGAATGAGAAAAATATGTCATTGTTATTGGGCTAAGGTAGTTTATACAACTGCATACATTATGAACAAGAAACCTAGTATTATTGTACAGAACATGACACTTGAGGAGAAGTTTACTGTTAGGAACTTGATGGCATACCTCAAAGTGTTTGGAAGCATTGGTTATGCGTATGTGTTGGATGATTTGAAACTAGGCCCAAATACTAAAAAACGTGTCTTCATAAGTTATTACTTTGAGAAGAAAGAGTATAAAGTGAGGGTGAGTAGGGATGTTTTTTTGAAAGAGTTGAGGAGCTTGTATGTTGATGTAAAACATCATTTTGGAGCTGATGTAAATGAGAACGCGATTGCAAAAAATACATGTGCGTAGTTGCATGAGAGAGTAAGTCTTGAAAATTTCCTTGGTACACTATACAAGCTTGGTCCATGATGCTAGATTGAAGGTTAAAGTGGACGGACTACCTTGCCAAGGTAATTGTCAAAATTTGTGCCGATAAATATTTTCTATGTAATTTTTATAATGTGGCACTTTGTAAAGTCAAAAGGATCTTTAGGAGTTTCATTTTATAGCTGCATTGCCAAGTTATGAGTCTAGATAATTTATTTGTAATTAAATATAGATCTAGAATCCTTGGGCACCCATGCATTTCTGTAATGCCTATGGTGGATATACCAACAAGGCATTCATTATAGTGAGAGTTTCATAACAATTAAATGCAAATAGATTAGGGAGAATGTACTCAATAAAAATAGAAATGCTTGATTGATTATAATGATAGAGAAAATTACATGCTCAAACTGAAAGGTGGCATTTAATGCTAGAAAGTGATGTTCATCACATATGAGAAAAGGGTCAAAAACCATGTTGCTATTGTGAATAGCATGTGACTGTAAAGCAACATATGATTAGGGAAATCTTTGTAGTGGAATGCATACATGCATATATGGTGCATAGTTGGTATGTTTGGCTTTAGGGACAGGTCTCATATAGAGTGTAAGCTAAATGGATTACCCCAACAAACGCCCCCATAAGTTGAAGCTTACATGAAGGAGCATGGATTTTGATCACGGAGTCTAACATGGGTTACATCGGCATGTAATTACATGGGGCTCATAAATATGGAATCTGATGCAAGATAGGGTAGGTCTTACTTCCAAACTTTGGGTTTGGGGCAGTGTCTAAAACCCATTACAATACATCTCATAGTGTTGACATCCTCTTCTTCTTCTTCTTCTTCTTTTTCTTCTTGTTCCACAATGTGTACTCTACCTTTGTAATCTCTAGGTTTCTTAGTTCCTAGCATTATATTCTAAGAAACACGGGTGGGTGCATGCCCCTTCTTTTTTCAATGAGGGCACACCTCTGTGAACATAGTGCTTGTATACATGCAAGCATAGATGCAATAGATTCATACAAACTGAAAAATACTTGTGCAAATGCATGGAGTTGGTGTTACAAGGGCCTTTGCTAATCTTGGGATTAAATAGCTCATATCTATCAAAGCGTTTTTTTGTGCAAATGAATCCTCAATGGAATTTACAAAATTTTGACCGCATGTGAAGTCACTCTTCACAATGGTTGAATATCTTGAAGCTCAAGCCATAGTGGGATGTATACTTGCCCATAATGGTACATGGTTGGTATGATTGGATTTAGGGGTTGGTCACGTAGCGAGTGCAAGCTAAACAGCTTACCCCAACAATTGCCAAATCAAACCTTAAGTGCAAAGGGTCGCTTGAAAATGTGAACGTCACTTTTGGAGCTAATAGAGAAGAGAGGGCTTGGCTAAGGAGTTCTCCTCATTCCTCTTCTTATTTTTCACTAAATATTTTCATGAATATTGGTATGATTGTGTGTGTGTTTTGTGTAGCCAAAGCATAAGCATGCATGCTTGCTTGTCTCTGCATCTTGGGGACTCACTTCCAACCATGTTACATGTGTAGAGTAGAGTAGAGAAAATGCATTGTTCCCTAAGCATTTCCTGAACCTCTTTCTTTATTTGATGTGTGTGTTCTTGTAGAAGTAAACGATGTGTATAGGAGCAGTAGCAAATAGCACACATATTTCCATTTATGCATATTGAGCTACCTTTGTTGTGGCTCTATTATTTTGTATGTCCACAATCGTGTCTGCAAGCATAATCTTAAACATACCTTGATTGCAAGATTTGTATAATCTCAAAATAGAAGGTAGGATTGAAGACATGACATGATATTCTTTCACTCTTTATCTCAACATGCATAAATGGAGATATGTGTGCTCTTCGCTATTGCTCCTATACACATCCCCTAGCTTGTATCCCCTACTACATGCCATTAGCTACAACCTACTGCCCCACAAAGGATTCCTATAGAGAGGAATCGTAGACGGGATGAGGCTGCCCATAAGAAGTCAAAGTGCGGTGATGGGAATCACTTTTATGGTCTGCTTGCAAGTGCATATCAACCATATCAACCTAGCATGAAGAAAGCATCTTTGTGATAAGATTCTACTTAATCAATCCCCAAGGATTCATACTAATCTACCTAGACAATATAGCACACTGCTTTGGGAGATCTTCCATATCCACAAAAAAATGATGTTGTCATAGATCCAAAGAAGCTTGCCTTCATACACTATCCAAGCACACTATCGTGATAGTTACACAAAGTGGTGATAATTAAGCACACTATCGTGATAGTTACACAAAGTGGTGATAATTAAGCATAGTAATCATATGAATGAAGTATCTTTGCATGCTTTAATAATGGAGTGCTGAGAGTAGCACTGGATATGCCAGAATGCTTGGACTACCTTTGTTGTGGCTCTATTATTTTGTGTGTCCACAATATGTCTACAAGCATAAGCTTAAACATACCTTGATCACAAGATTTGTATAATCTCAAAATAGAAGGTAGAAGTGAAGACATGGCATGGTATTCCTTCACTCTTGATCTCAACCTATGACTCTCAACATGTATAAATGGAAATATGTGTGCTATTTGCTACTGCTCCTATACACATGCCCTAGCTTGTATCCCCTAATACATGCCATCAGCTACAACCCACTGCCCCACAAAGGATTCCTATAGAGAGGAATCGTATACGGGATGAGGCTGCCCATAAGAAGTCAAAGCACGGTGATGGGAATCAGTTCTATGGTCTGCATGCAAGTGCATATCAACCATATCAACCTAGCATGAAGAAAGTATCTTTGTGATAAAATTCTACTTAATCAATCCCCAAGGATTCATACTAATCTACCTAGGCAATAGAGCAAACTGCTTTGGGAGATCTTCCATATCCACAAAAAAATGCTGTTGTCATAGACCCAAAGAAGCTTGCCTTCATACACTATCCAAAAACATTATCGTGATAGTTACACACAGTGGTGATAGTTAAGCATAGAAATAATTAATGAAGTGTCTTTGCATGCTTTAATAATGGAGTGTTGAGAGTAGCACCGGAGATCTCTAGAATGCTTGGACTACCTTTGTTTTCTCTCTATGATTTTTTGTGTTGACAATCGTGTCTGCAAGAATAATCTTAAACATACCTTGATTGCAAGGTCTTCCTTCACTCTTCATCTCAACCTATCACTCTCAACATGCATAAATTGAAATATGTGTGCTATTTGCTAATACTCCTATACACATCCCCTAGCTTGTATCCCCTACTACATGCCATCAGCTACAACCTACTGCCCCACAAAGGATTCCTAAAGAGAGGAATTGTAGACGGGATGAGGCTTCTCATAAGAAGTCAAAGCATAGTGATGGGAATCACTTCTATGGCCTGCATGCAAGTGCAAATCGACCGTATCAACCTAGCATGAAGAAAGTATCTTTGTTGATAACATTCTACTTAATCAATCCCCAAGGATTCATACTAATCTACCTAGACAATATAGCACACTGCTTTGGGAGATCTTCCATATCCACAAAAAAATTATGTTGTCATAGACCCAAAGAAGCTTGCCTTCATACACTATCCAAGCACACTATCGTGATAGTTAAGCATATAGTAATAATCAATGAAGTGTCTTTGCATGCTTTAATAATAAAGTGTTGAGAGTGGCACTAGAGATCGCTAGAATTCTTGGACTACCTTTGTTGTGGCTCTATTATTTTGTGTGTCCACAACCGTGTCATCAAGCATAAGCCTAAACATTCCTTGATCGCAAGATTTTTATAATCTTAAAATAAAAGGTAGAAGTGAAGACATGGCATGGTCTTCCTTCACTCTTCATCTCAACCTATCACTCTCAACATGCATAAATGGAAATATGTGTGCTATTTGCTATTGATCCTATACACATCGCCTAGCTTGTATCCCCTACTACATGCCATCAACTACAACCTATTGCCGCACAAAGGATTCCTATAGAGAGGAATCGTAGACGCGATGAGGTTGCCCATAAGAAGTCAAAATGTAGTGATGGAAATCACTTCTATGGCCTGCATGCAAGTGCATATCGACTTTATCAACCTAGCATGAAGAAAGTATCTTTGTGATAAGATTCTACTTAATCAATCCTGAAGGATTCATACTAATCTACCTAGACAATAGAGGACACTGCTTTGGGAGATCTTTCATAGCCACAAAAAAATGATGTTGTCATAGACCCAAAGAAGCTTGCCTTCATACACTATCCAAGCACACTATCGTGATATCTACACACAGTGGTGATAGTTAAGCATAGTAATAATGAATGAAGTGTCTTTGCATGCTTAAATAATGAAGTGTTGAGAGTAGCACTGGAGATTGCTAAAATGCTTGGACTACCTCTGTTATGGCTCTATTATTTTGTGTGTCCACAATCATGTCTGCAAGCATAATCTTGAACATACCTTGATGGAAAGATTTGTATAATCTCAAAATAGAAGGTAGAAGTGAAGACATGGCATGGTATTCCTTCACTCTTCATCTCAGCCTATGACTCCAACATGCATAAATGTAAATATGTGTGCTATTTGCTACTGCTCCTATACACATCCCCTAGCTTGTATCCCCTACTACATGCCATCAGCTACAACCTATTGCTCTACAAGGATTCCTATAGAGAGGAATCGTAGACGGGATGAGGTTGCCCATAAGAAGTCAAAGCCTAGTGATGGGAATCACTTCTATGGCCTGCATGCAACTACATATTGACTGTATCAACCTAGCATGAAAAAAGTATCTTTGTGATAAGATTCTACTTAATCAATCCCCAAGGATTTATACTAATCAACCAAGACAATATAGCACACTGCTTTGGGAGATCTTCCATATCCACAAAAAATGATGTCTTA
Source organism: Adiantum capillus-veneris (assembly GCF_014529385.1). NCBI lineage: Eukaryota > Viridiplantae > Streptophyta > Polypodiopsida > Polypodiales > Pteridaceae > Adiantum > Adiantum capillus-veneris. The sequence goes on from NW_028221576.1 coordinate 31,701, forward strand.
GACCCTTAGTCATCACAGAGTATGGTAGTTAGCACTGCTAAATAGCATGCCTGGTGTGCTAGTTAGAATACCCACCTAGTACTCTAATTAGCATACCTAGTATGCTAATCGATACATAACAGCCCATTTTGGTCACAAAAGAATCTTATAGCACAAAAGTTGGTTCTTAACATCTCAAATGAAAGAACAATTAGCATTCTAGCGATCTCCAATGCTACTCTCAACACTCCATTATTAAAGCATGCAAAGACACTTCATTCATTATTACTATGCTTAACTATCACCGCTATGTGTAACTATCACGATAGTGTGCTTGGAGAGTATGAAGGCAAGCTTCTTTGGGTCTATGAAAACATAATTTTTTTGTGGATATGGAAGATCTTCCAAAGCAGTGTGCTATATTGTCCTGGTAGATTAATATAAATCCTTGGGGATTGATTAAGTAGAATCTTATCATAAAGATACTTTCTTCATGCTAGGTTGATACGGTCAATATGGACTTGCATGCAAGCCATAGAAGTGATTCCCACCACCGCGCTTTGACGTCTTATGGGTAACCTCATCCCGTCTACGATTCCTCTCTATAGAAATCCTTTGTGGGGCAGTAGGTTGCAGCTGATGGCATGTAGTAGGGGATACAAGTTAGGGGATGTGTATAGGAGAAGTAGAAAATAGCACACATATTTTCATTTATGCATGTTGAGAGTCATAGGTTGAGATGAAGAGTGAAGGAAGACCATTCCATGTCTTTACTTCTACCTTCTATTTTGAGATTATACAAATCTTGCAATCAAGGTATGTTTAAGCTTATGCTTTATGATGGGATCCCAATATCAATGTCCAAAATTGTTCTTTCATTTGAGATGTTAAGAACCAACTTTTGTGCTATAAGATTCTTTTGTGACCAAAATGGGTTGTTATGTACCGATTAGCATACTGGGTATGCTAATTAGAGTACTAGGTGGGTATGCTAACTAGCACACCAGGCATGTTATTTAGCAGTGCTAACTACCATACTCTGTGATGACTAAGGGTCTAAGATAGTTAGCATACACTTCTGTAAGCTAGCCAACATAAAAGTATGCTAGTAAGCATACCCAGTATTCTTTTCAACATACCTCGTATGCTAGTTAGCATACAATATGCTAGTTTGAAAACCTTATATTTTGTGCTTTCTTAGGGTCTGAGTAAGCTAGTTAGCATACTACGTATGCTAGATAGCATACATAATATGCTTATTTGCGCACAACTATGGCATACACTTGAGTAAGCTAGCCAACATAAAAAGAGTGCTAGTTAGCATACCCTGTATTCTTATTAGCACACCTGGTATGCTAGTTAGCATACAGTATGCTAGTTTGAAAACATTAGATTTTGTGCTAGTAAGAATACCGAGTACGCTAGTTATCATACCCAATATTCTTATTATCATACCTGGCATGCTAGTTGGCATATAATATGCTAGTTTTCAAACCTTATATTATGTGTTTTCTTGGGGTCTGAGGAAGTCACAACAAGTAGGCTATTTAGCATACCTATTGTTTAGCATACCCAATATAGCATACCTAGTATTCTTATTAGCATACCTGGTATGCTAGTTTCCAAACCTTATATTCTGTGCTTGCTTAGGGTCTGAGGAAGCTAACTAGCACAGTAGGTATGCTATTAGCATACCTGCTATTTAGCATACCCAATATAGCATACCTGGTATTCTTATTAGCATACCTAGTATGCTAGTTAGCATATAGTATGCTAGTTTGAAAACCTTATATTTTATTCTATAAGAATATTGAGTATGCTAGTTAGCATGCCCAATATTCTCATTAGCATACATGGTATGCTAGTTTGCAAGCCTTATATTATGTGCTCGCTTAGGGTCTGAGGAAGCTAACTAGCATAGCAGGAATGCTATTTAGCATACCCAATATGCTAATTATATGCTAATTAGCATACATGGTATGGTAGTTAGAATATATTATGATATTATGCCAACATAAAAAGTATGCTAGTTAGAATACCCAGTATTCTAATTAGCATAATTGGTATTCTAGTTAGCATACAATATGATAGTTTGCAAACCTTAAATTTTGTGATGGCTTACGGTCTGAGTAAGCTAGTTGGCATACCCAATATGCTAATTAGCACAACTTGAGAATACACTTGAGTAAGGCTGGTTTACTAAATGTAACTGTGAAGATAGTTTTGACAAGCTATTTAGCATACCCAATATGCTAATTATATGCTAATTACCATACCATGTATGGTAATTAGCATACCTAGTATGGTAGTTAGCATACAACTTGTATTATTCCAACATAAATAGTATGCTAGTTAGCATACCTAGTATATCTAATTAGCATACCCGGTATGCTAGTTTGGAAATCTTATATTTTGTACTAGCTTAGGGTATGAGTAAGCTAGTTGACATACCCAATATGCTAATTAGCACAACTAGAGCATACACTTGAGTAAGGCTTGTTTTCTAAACATAACTATGAAGATAGTTGTGGCAAGCGTGCAAGGAAGTTATCATGATTGGTAACGACAAACACCATAGCCATATACGCACACAAGAGACACAGATGTGAGATAATTTCAATTCCTACAACAAAAAGTTCATTGAAAATCCTTATGTTACAACTTAAAAACTAAAGGGCGTGCTATTATAGATTGCTTCATGGCTTTCTAGGGTGATTGTGTACAATTGCTTTCTCTTTGGGATGTGTTGCATAGGTATTTTGATACATCATACTAGATGTGAAAGTAGGTGGATGATGGGATGATGGTGGTCTAGCTTGAATGTCTATGCATCCAGTTGCTTGTAATACAATCCTTGCACAACGTACGAGCCTCTGTCAATTACATTTCTCCATTCATCGATGTACCCCTTCTCCACCTTCTTGCTTGCTGCAACACACTGTGTCATTACTAAAGTTTTGTAGCTCCTTGCATGCAATTGTATGCATTATTTGATGCCCAATATGTGAGCAATGGTTGCTTGTGCACAACTCTATGTATGTTTTTCCAACTTAATTGGATGCAGCCAATGGTTCAAATGCTATCCCCCATCACACATAAATGAGAAAGAAAGATTATATAATGAACAAGGGAGACTTGTAATAGAACCCTCGATCATCCGCATGCACCACATGGATGATCAAGGGGCTCCGAGTCCCCTTTTTTCATCATCTTGTGAGAGATATACGCCTGCAATGACTTGATTACTACCTCAAGTTCCAAGGTGAGAGATGTATATACACCTGCAATAACTTAATGACTGCCTCAAGTTATTTGTTTTTGGGTGAAAGCATATACACACGTGTCTGAAAATGATGTTTGGGACATTGCTAGGTAGTAGTGCTTGTTTAGCGCATGTTAAAAACCCAAGACATTGTCCATTTTCAAATTAGAATGTCCATAAACAATTATTATCCATTGAAATGAGGCCTTTTTTTCGATTACTAGAGTCGTGGGGTCGTGGAGGGTCTCTCTCTCTCTCTCTCTCTCTCTCTCTCTCTCTCTCTCTCTCTCTCTCTCTCTCTCTCTCTCTCTCTCTCTCTCTCATACACACACATCTTCATAGAACTTTCTGCCCTCCTATCTTTTTTTTTCCCTTCTCCTCCCATCTTCATAGAACTATGGAGAACCAAACAAAAATATTTTTACTAGCCCCAATGTTGGATATGCAAACAACGTATTCAATGATGGTAAGTAAATTTCCAAATACTTACGATACAAGCATTTATGACATTTAAGTGATTTCAAGTAATTAATGTTTGATGTATGTTTGCAGTCCTCAAGAGAAACTTGAAAAAGGGAGCCATTACAGGTGATGAATCACAACTCCCAAGATTCATCTCTTTCTATGATCAGGAAATATGAGGGAGAAAGAAACAAAAAACAGAGGGAGCAAAAATATTTGCAAGGTGAGCGAGGACATCATGCCCTCCATGATGAGGAGAAAAAAAAAATCTCCTCCGAGATTGTGATATCTTTCAAGAGGAGGACTGAAGGTTTTGGTAGAGAATGAAAGGGGAAATCTGGAATCTAGTTGTTGAACATCCTGTTGTTCAAGAAACCCATGATCATTCTTCAATGGAGAAGGTTGTTGTACATAGCTCAATCGTCTCTAATGTCTGTAACACATTAGCTACCATCAAGCAACCAGGTTCTAATGAGGATTTGTTTTTGAAGATTGCAGCATTGTAGATGATGTTGAATTCACAGGATAACATGCCTATTGAAAAAATCTCAAGGGTCTTTAAAGTCGGTCGTCGCCCCTTGTACAAGGCAAAATCACGGATGAAGCCTGATATCAATGGTGGATTGTTCTTGTTGGATGCATGTCTCAAGCAACACCGTCATAGCACTATCACAGACAAACTTAAGGAATTGGTGTACACATTTTGGAGAGAGGAGACTCACGTTTCCCCCAACAAGAAGGATGTTTGTCGGAAGAGAATGGGGAGGAAAAGCTACATAAAACACCATGTGAATCTTTTGGATGATCCTTAGGTGATCAAGCCAATTGAATTTTGGTCTATGCTAGTTAGTATACCTAGTATGCCCATTATCATATTAGGTATGCAAGCTAACACACTTTGTATGGTAGTGATCAATGAAAAGATGCTCACTAGCATATTGAGTATGCTTGTTAACATCCCTGGTATGCTAGTAGGCATTTTGGGTATGCTGGTCAAACAATCTACACTAGTTAGCATAATAGGTATGCTAGTGAGCATATTGGGTATGCAAGCTAACACGCTTTGTATGGTAATGATCATTCAAAGATGCTCACTAGCATATTGGGTGTGCTAGTTAGCATTCTGTGTATGCTGATTGGAACACTGTCTATGCTAGCGAGCATATTTGGTTATTCTAGTTAGCATACCCAATACAATCCCAATATGCTAACTAGCATACCATGTATGCTAGTTAGCATATTGGGTATGCAAGCTAACACACTTTGTATACCAGTGATCATTCAAAGATTCTCACTAGCATACTGGGTATGCTAGTTAGCATACCCAACATGCTCATAAGTACATTGGGTAAGCAAGATAACACACTTAGTATGCTAGTGATAATTCAAAGATTCTCACTAGAATATTGAGTATGCTTGTTAACATACCTAATATGCTAGTTAGGATTCTAAGTTTGCTGGTGAGAACATTTTCTATGCTACTTCGCATACCCGGTATGCTAGTTAGCATATTGGGTATGAAACCTAACACACTTTGTAATCATTCAAAGATGCTAACTAGCATACTTGGGTATGCTTGTTAACATACCTAGTATGCTAGTTAGCATTCTGGGTATGCTGATCGGAACACTGTCTATGCTAATTAGCATACTTAGTATGCTAATTAGAACACCTAGTATGCTAGTTAGCATATTGAGTATGCAAGCTAACAGACTTTGTGTTGGGTATGCTTGTTAACATACCTGGTATGATAGTTAGCATTCTGGGTATGCTAATCGGAACAATGTCTATGCTAGTTAACATATTGGATATGTTAGTTAGCATACCCAATACATACCCTTTATGCTAACTATCATACCTTGCATGCTAGTTAGCATATTGGGTATGCAAGCTAACACACTTTGTATGCTAGTGATCATTCAAAAATGCTAGTTAGCATACTGGGTTTACTTATTAACATATCCTGTATGCTAGCTAGCATTTTGGGTATGGTGGTCATCACATTGTCTATGCTAGTTAGCATATTGGGTATGCAGGCTAACACATCTTGTATATTGGAGCTAGCATTCTGGGAGCATAAGTGACCATTTATAGATATTGTAGGTTGAGTTGTTTTACAGGTTCAAAGAGAAGAATTTAGATTACAAGATTGGCATGAAAATATATTAGATGTTGAAGCCATTCTTTTGTAGGCGATTGAAGGATAGATACACATGTTGTTGCAAATACCATGTGCAAATTTCCTTATTAAAGGATGCATTGAACCACATGCGCTCTCGTGCTTTTGGGCTGCATGAAGCAAGTTGCAATTGTGTATGCAATTCTTGTGAAACCGGTGACAACAGTGGCATGGGTTGCAAGGCGTCACATCTCACGTTCAAAGGTGTCACACAATTGTGGGAGTCAATTCTCTGTCCAAAGCAACCAGATGCAAGTTTCCATAGAAGGGAATGTCTGATGGGAGATTGTAAGATATGTGGAGTGAAGAGGATGAAATTATGCTGCTTGGAGATAGCAAAGCCAGAGAGTATTACTATGAAAGTATTTGCATATATAGAAGCAAAAGACAAGCATGGAAACAATAAAAAAAGAAAAGATCTTTTGTGTAAAAGAAATGCAGTGATGGGAGTTCCTTCAACTCTTGAAGACCAAGTTGAAGATATTTATCACTCATATATAGCTTGATGGCAAGCACAACAATTCAAGGATTGTCTACTTAGGTTTTCGGATGACATGGTTGTTTCAGTTGTTGATTTTGTAGAGAATTATGCCTTCAAGGAGAAAAAGTAGATTCAGTCAATGCATTGGCACTCTAGATAGGTAACCATTTTTGTACACATAACGTACTACCGCATGGAAGGGGAGGTAGTCAAAACAATCCACTTCTTCATATCAGATGACAAGGTGCATGAAACATTGTTTGTGCAACATTGCTTTATGCTACACCGTGATTGGTTACAACAAGAGGATGTGACTCCCAAACAACACCGGGTGTGGTCTGATGGTGCGGCCTCGCAGTTCAAGGGAGCCAGGCCTTTCTATTTTTTTTGCAAGATATGGTGGATTGACAGGGATTGGGATGAGTTGGTTCTTCTTTGGATCAAGGCATGGCAAGGGAGATCATGATGATGAAGCCTAATGGAGCTATTCTAAAGTGTGCAACAGATATGGTTTCTTATTGCCAAGCAAACTTGTCAAAGGGAGCACCACCTGCATCATATCGTGCAAAAGATAGAGAATGTTCCCATGTGTTCTGGGAGGTCAAATTAGGGAAAATGAATGAGGAAGTCAAGTGAAATTGTGCCACTTCTAAAGAAACTCGCTCTTTGCATGTCTTTCATGGTCATAACTTGCAGGATTCAAACTGCCCTTGCAACCATACCATTGGCATGGTTTTGTGATTCATGCATGCACTCAAGTTTAGAATCGCTGCATAAACATACCTCATGTGAAACCTTGGGAGTATCACCTTTTGATGCCATTACCTGATGAGGTTGAGGCTGTTGAGCTGCAATATGTGACAATAAAAAACGCGATAGATTTGTATGTTTTATGTACACGGTGGACACATGTCTTGGACGTGGAATTATGGTGGTTGTGTGACTTGATTATGCGATTTGGTATGTGGTATGATATGCATATCATATTGCTACTTAGAATCTAGTTTGGTTTTGGGGTTTCTTGAGTTCATTTGCTAAGTTACTTTGAGGCTATGGTAGGTATGTTGTTTGGTATTCTTCAAAATATGATGTTCAATCCAATTAATTAGAAATTGTGTTTTTTTTTCAAAGTTATATTTCAAACTAATAAGAGATGTGCATGAGCATACATTCCCACAAGTATACATGCTACATTTGATAGTTTGGTGATTGAAGAAATGCATAATCTAATATAGATTTTTCTCATGCCACACTAATATTTGAAGATATTGTAATACGAGCGTTAAAAAGCTAAAAAATAATGCTTCAATGCAAAGCTCGCAAACGAAAGCTTGCAAATATAAAATCCCCGTACATGCATATTTTTTTTGGTGCGTTCCTCATGGGCATTCATTCTCTCTCTCTCTCTCTCTCTCTCTCTCTCTCTCTCTCTCTCTCTCTCTCTCTCTCTCTCTCTCTCTCCACTTTCTCACAGTTTTCCACTCTTGTTTTGGTCATTGTACGATTTCTCATTAAGTCAAGGAAGGCTCTACCTTCCCGTCAGTAGAAGGAACCTTGAGCACACACTGATCACTCATCCTGAGCATACATCATCATTCTCTTCCATTGCACATTACATTTGAAGCCAAATCATTGGTGGGATATGTACTAGTCAATGCCACGGCCCACTACCCACATTGAAACAGTTAAAAAGAGGAATTTTTGCAATTAGCGTCTTTTGCACTCTAGATTAGATTGATTAATTTTCTATTAAATCCCATTTAATTATACCTCAAAATCGAAAACCCGTTCCGGTTATGTGGTTGTGTGTACTCAAAGCCATTTGTAGACATCAAAATGAAATGGTGAAGATCTAGGTTTTACACTTCCATAAATCCTTTACTTCCTTTCCTTGCATTAGTGATTCCTTTCAACTTGAATGATGGTTCCTTTTATGTTTCCATGAATGAAGAGGGGGAATGAGAGAGTGCACTAGAGATGTGTAGAACATCCCCTACCATTATTCTATAAATCCTTTCAACGAAATTTTCCTCATCCTCTTTGACTCCCCCTACCTTGAAAATTTCCTCCACCACATGTATTTTGCCTTTGATTTTCAAACATTTTCTAATTGCTATGATTCTAGTTTCCACAACCATGGCCATCTCTTTGACCTACATCACATCCTCTACCTCTACCTCTATATCTATTATTTTAGAAGTTTTAACCACACATTGTGAATTTTACGAGTTCTCTTCTCTCTCACAATCAGCAAGGACACAAGGTCTATAAATCTCGTAATGTTTCCAAGTATGACTAGAAGTCTAGAATAGCTAGTATATCATCAATTACGATACCATTATATGCAAGGGACTCACATTCTTAATCATCAAAACATAGTCTTTCATTTGGTAGACCCATTTTTTTCACAATGTTGAGCTATATCTTCAACTCCAGCTTCATTGCCTTATTGTTGGTCACATCGTTTGAGAATAAATTCTTCCATTGTCTTCATAAGGGAATTCTACATCCTGTATTTCCTAATCATGGTATTCTCCATTTTGATAAATAATGAATACATAGCCTTCAATGCTCTCTGCTTCCAATCTTTAAAAGATTTCATATGTTAAGTAGAATTCTCCTTAGGCAATGCTGGTGTATCTTTGCATTCACCTTCAATGTACTTCCAATAACCTTTACCCATTAAGAAATTGTCCATTCTAAACTTCAAAGCATGGAAGTTGGTCTTGTCTAGCTTCTCACCGATAATAGTGTTGATTCCATCATTGTTAAAAATGCTTGCAAGAAAGGAAAAGCTACATAAAACTTGCAACTAACCAAAAATAGCATGTATTTGTCACAACATGTGACCACATTTGCATAAATATGCCCGATAACTATTTCACATTACTATGCAGTACCAAGCAACGACATTAGAAAATCCCATGAGCTTCACAAAAGAGTATTTTATAGATGGATGGATGTATGGAAATATGATCCTATGAGGTTCTATACTACCCAGGAGTTATCGAATCGTTTTGGTCTTTTTGATCGTGACATCTTTCTCAAATCCCTAATGGACATATTTCCAAGGGGTTGAAGTTGAAAAACTAGTTGCTTAGCTCATTTGTCCCTATATAATCTACAATGGTCTAAGGATCCCTATGCTTTTGAAAATGCCCAAGTTAGTCAAACCTCTCACACAATCAATTCACACCAATTGAATGGTAAATGGGATGTGCTTTGGATCATTGTCTGTAGAAAAGAATATAGTAAACCACACCACCCCCCCCCAACACACACACACACACACACACACACACACACACACACACACACACACACACACACACAAAAACACAAAATACCACCCAAAAATGGTTCCTTTTGTGGTTGATTCTTCATAAAGCATTTGGGCAACAACCAAGGTCGTGACTATGGAGATAGGAAGATATAGGCAATGGCAAGTGCTCTTGGTGCCACTCCTCGTCATGACTATGGAGATAGGCAGATATATGCAATGGCAAATGCTCTCGGTGCCACTCCTCTTATGAAGATATTACATTTTCTTGTTATGCGATGATAAGCTTGAAATTTTACACAAACATTGACTTTGCCATGTGGCCCTATTCAACAAGCTTAATCCAACAATTCACAATTGCTCCCAACAAGCTTGATCCAATGGTCTACAATTGCACCCAAACAGTCTATTGAGGCCCACTTGTCAATGGACATAGCAAGGAAAAAGCTTTGGTGTCTCGTTATGTATGATTCTATGTGATGGTCTCATAATAAAATCCCATGAACTTCACAAAAGAGAATTTTATAGATGGATGGATGTATAGAATTACGATCCTATGAGGTTCTATACTTCCCAAGAGTTATCGGATTGTTTGGGCCTATCTAATTGTGACATCTTTCTCAAAACCCTACTAGACATATTTCCAAAGGGTGGAAGTTGAAAAACTAGTTGTTTAGGTCATTTGCCCCTACATAATCTACAATGGTCTAAGGTATGCTTCTGAAAACGCCCAAGTTAGTCAAACCTCTCTCACAAAAGGAACCAAAAAATGGTTCCTTGTGGTTGATTCTTCATAAAGCATTTGGATTACAGCTAAGGCCTTGACTGTGGAGATAGGCAAATACAAGCAATGACGAGTGCTCTCACTGCCACTCCTCTCATGAAGATAGTTGTTTCTGTTATGAATGAAAAGCTTGAAATTTCATCCAAGCATTGACTTTGCCATGTAGCCTTATTCAAAAAACTTAATTCAATTGTCCACAATTGCTCCCAACAAGCTTGATCCAATGGTCTACAGTCTACTAAGGCCTTGCACAATCAACTATTGATGTTGCACGCTCTGCTTGTTATCAAATGAGCTTTGTGTGTTATATGACTATAGTAGAGATGACCAAGCTCCCTTCTTGTGTTGCACTATAATCCACTAGTTTTACAGCTTGCAAAGCAGCCCAAAATCGTAGTGATAAAAAATACGCAATTGAAGTGCTGCTATTTATTTATTTTTTTCGAGAAAAAGATCCTTCTATTGATTCTACCAAATATGGAAACATGCTGAGGTCTCATACTTGCAAAGCCTCAAAAAATGCACACAACTCTTGAGCTTGAAGAACTGGTGCACCAAAATTCAAATAAAGGGTTCAAATGGCCTTCAATTGCCAGCCGAACACAAGTTTAATGTAGGCTCCAATATTTTTGTTAATTTGTGCAAAAAACACAGCTAAATGCTAAGCAAAAGTCCTGTGAAAATAAGAACTTTTCTCTCGATTGATAATAGAGGCCGAGAAGGTTAACAGTTCCGATTTTGAACAATGCATCACTCCGTTGCAAGAATTTGTACACACATACAACTCATGGTAAGTAATGGCTAAGAGGAGAGCTTGCAATTTTGGGTGCAATGGTAGATGGAATAATAAAATAATTGAATGAGAATATAATCAACTTGAGCAGCAGCTATTATGACCCTGTCATGAGACCCCTTGTAAAACAATGGGCATAAAAAATAGTTCGGATCCTCCACAGCTCTGGTCTTGATAACGCGTGCCTTATTTGCAAAAACCCGATTTGCATTGGCATAGCAATACAGATGTTAAGAAAGGACTCATTGAAGAGCAACTTTAGTTCTGGTGGTCAAAAATCTTCCTATTTGCACGACCTTCCTTTACAAACAATTGAGTTTTGGTTGTGAAATGCAAAGAATGTACAGGCCAGTGCATGTCAAATAAACCTGGTCTACAATTTTGCATGCTACACCTGTACATACAAGGGGCTTAAATTGAGCCTTCGTTCGCTTTAAATTGAGTTTTTCTGTTGACAGCCAGATCTACAAGACATTCATTCGCTTTGGAATGTGTATATTTGCTCTCTTCAAAAGTTCAGTGGAGGCTTTGCTTGCAGCATTTAGGACTTCTGCCTACAGAGGAAGTCAAAGAAGAAAATAAGAAATCATGCAACAACAGTAAAGCTGAAGGATAGCTATATTGAAGATAGCAATAACCTCATCGACCGTTAATATTTTCTGCGAGCGCATGATCCATCGGCCATCACACATGACAGAATCGATATTTTCGGTCCTCATACAATAGACTAAACTTGCAATCCTGTAAAATTCCAAATCCAGGGATAAAAATGTGAGTGCACGAGAGAGAGAGAGAGAGAGAGAGAGAGAGAGAGAGAGAGAGAGAGAGAGAGAGAGAGAGAGAGAGAGAGAGAGATGAAATGAAATGTTATATTGACGTCTTCAAAAGGCCAAAGTGACCTATGAGACCAGAAAGTTACAATGTGGTGGATCTGATACAAAGTCAGAGTAACAAGATGACAAAATGACGAGAGAGAGAGAGAGAGAGAGAGAGAGAGAGAGAGAGAGAGAGAGAGAGAGATGAAATGAAATGAAATGTTATATTAACGTCTTCAAAAGGCAAGAATGACCTATGAGACCAAACTGATACAAAAGTGGTGAATCTGTTACAATGTCTGGGTACCTTAGTACTAAATTACTAAGTGTGAAAATAAATGTGAAAAATAAATACAAAGTATTAAATAAACTTCTTATGAGCATTCTAGGTGTCTGGCTAGAATGCTTCTAATCCTTTGTTGTAGTCTCCTCCGGTGAAGTGTGCTTCTGCATCTTGGTCGTGGTCGTCTTGATTTCCTAAGCTCAATCGCTCTGTCAATTAGGGTGCCTTTGGTATGAATGTGGGTACTCCTTTGTGCTGGCTGCTGGCCTCTTGCTTCTCCTTCCACTCCTGCTTCTCTCGATCCGAAGAAATCTGTGATCTTCCTATGAGGCTGTAGTGCTCTTTGTCTTCTCATTAGATTATCCCTGTGCCGATGTAGTTCCAGTAGGTACAAGCCTAAGCATCTTTGATCTTGGTATTGCATGATTCTATCTAGAGGTCCAAAGCCTTCTTTAAATAGGCAATGGAAACGCCCACGTATCTCATAGTATACTGTGCAGTGGCAAATGTAGTGCAATTCAGATAGCTGTAGGAAGTTTCCTTTGTAGTCAACCATCTTCGTGCCCAATTCTTGTGTAGGGTCTACCCATGTCCTCTTAGTATCCAACTGTATAAGATCCTGTCGGATGATTTTATTAATCTCCGTTCGTGTAATTGCCAGTGATGGAGCCTCAAGAGAGTATTGGAAGTGGGGTAATCTTTCCATACTGAACCCGTGTCTCTGAAACCACGAGGACAGTTGCGCATACCAACATGATGTATCCCCTTTCATTGCTAATTGTCGAGAGGATTCGAGGGCCAATCTAGTATATCGGCAATTATTTGTATCCCACAAACCATGTATAAAGGACACTAATTTGGGAAGAGCTTCAATTTCTATCGGAGGGGCACCTAGTTCCGCTCGGGAAATCGCGTGTGGTACGGAGGCCTTGGCTGTAATCATTCGGGAAATCATAGATACCAAAGGTCTCTCCATTGACTTCCAATTATCCTGATCCACAGATGGTCCCCAAATCTGGACCCCATAAAGCATAGCCGAAGCCACCACAGTATCAAAGAGCCATAGTTTTGTTCGTGGTTCCTGAAACTGCACTTGTGAACACATCCTCTCCAACCCTCCCAAGGCCGCAGAAGCTCTGGATAATCTCGCATCCGTTGCTTTCTTAAGAGTAAACTTCGGTCCTGCAAATACCACACCAAGGTATGTGTATGCGTCTGTGTACTCTACTGTATCTTGGCCATATGCAAATGTAGATGCCGATCTCCTAACCCACTGCGGTGTGGTGTTAAACACCATAACTTTGGTTTTACCCAAGTTTACCGACAGTCCACTGTCCTTCGCGAATTTATGTAATGCATCTAGCTGCCTCTGCATTCCATCTGGTGATTCTGCTACCAATACAATATCATCTGCATACAATAAAAAAGGGATCCATGACCCTGCAAGTTGAGCACCTCTGTCACCCTCTCTATCGATGTAATCTGATACCTCATCTATGTACATACCAAATAAAGTAGGGGACAGTGGGCATCCCTGCTTTACTTCAACGGTGGAATGAACAATGTCGGAATCCCCTTCTGGAGTACGTACATAACCAGTTACTGACCCGTATAAGGCCATGATCCCCCAAATAATCTCTTTGGGGACCCCTAACTCTTGCATCCTGCGCATCAATCTGGCCCTTGGTACTGTATCAAAAGCTTTCCGAAAATCCATAAAGCAACAATACATCCTTCTCCCGTTTGCTCTTCCTTCCTCAATAATGGCTCTGAGCGTAAGAATATGATCTAAAGTGGAATAACCCCTTCTGAATCCAGCTTGTCCTGTTGCCCTTATGCCCTCATTCTCTGCCCATCTACTCAAGTTCTGTTCAAGAATGGATGCGTACAGTCGGGTCAATGTGTGACCCACCATAATGGTACGGTAGTTCCCGGGTATCATAGGATCCCCTGACTTGAAAATAGGTACGATAGTAGATAATTTCCAAGATTCAGGTAATCCTTCACACATAACCCGATTAAACAGACGAGCAAGGACTTTTGAAAGTAGATCCCTGGCATGGATCAGATGTTCTGCTACTAAACCCTCATGATCATATTCTCTTCTTGTCTTCATCTTATCAATGTCTTTTTCCACCATTTCGACAGTAAAGAAAGTACTAGTAGCAGGGCGTGGCTCTAGCGGATCTGGTAATGGAGGCTGTCTAGATACCGTATAGAATGATGTTACATATTGGTCCCAAATCTCAGGAGAAGTAATTGTCGAAGGTGATGAGTGCTCGTGAAATAAACGCCAGGCCTCATGTGAGTCCTGACTCAAGAAGAGCTGATATAAATCCTTCTCCATTTTGGCTAAAAATGCCCTTTTCTTGCGACGTACTATACGTCGAAGAGCAATCCGAGACTGCTTATATGTGATGATCCCAAGTGTAAGCTCTTTCTGGACCTGGGTTCTCGTCTCTCTGCATTCCTCATCATACCAACTGTTTTGAGGCATGTTCCCAGATCCCCTCTTCTGATCAGGTTGAGTATGTGGGTATGCCTCTTGTGCTGCTCCATGTAGTATCTGTGTTAACTGAGAAGTAATCTCCTCTACAGTATATACTGGCTCGACTGCCCACATCCTATTATAGATCTTTTCCACGTAGACTGAATCAGTTTCTGGCGTGAAAGTATATCTTGTGTGTGTCTTCTTCCTTTGTACTTGAGAGGCATTGTATTGGAAGGAGATTGATAAGGTCAAGAGAGCATGATCCATTGCAATCCCAACCGGTCTGGGTCCCACCTTAAAGTCCTCGATACTAGAAATAAAGCTTGGTGAAGTCATGACATAATCCACTGTACTGGCCCCATGCCTGTGCGGGAAGCATGTAAAATCCCCCAGATAACGGAAAATTCTCTAGACCATTAAGTATGGCCAAACCATGTATAGTTGCCATCTCCATGAGATGTCTCCCATATTCAGTGTGTTCTTTATCCTGTGAGTTTCTAGTAAGCCCCCTCTGTGATAAATCCACTTCTCTGAGCATTTCCTCAGAAGTATCATAGAATACTGCTTGAGAGTTGGCCGTTCTGGCATTAAAGTCTCCTAAGAGAACGATGTCTCCATCTCTAGAGAACTCCCATATGTCATTATTCAATATGGAGAAAGGGGACTGTCCTTTAGGTGAGGAGTAGACTAAGGTACTTGGAGGGAAGTAGCATATAGCGATATATAGAAATCTACCTGTCTCGGCTCTCACTCTCACCCACATATACCTTGCTTGCTCATCTTTCCTGATAATCTGTAGTAGTGGTTTCAGCTCCTCTTTAAATAAGACTGCTACTCCTCCTGAACCCCGGCTACCCCATAGAGATCTCTTGTCTGGTTGACCAGCTGTTTCCCATAAATAACCATTCACATGTGGCATACGCTGTCCCGGTATCTGGTGTGTCTCTGAGTAGAAAACTATGTCTCTGTCCCTAAAGTTGTCTTCAAAGGCACCTACATCTAGCCTATATGATCGATTACAATTCCACGCCGCTATCCGGAGCGTCGCCCCATAGGTCTCGCCCCAGAGAGAGAGAGAGAGAGAGAGAGAGAGAGAGAGAGAGAGAGAGAGAGAGAGAGAGAGAGAGAAATGAAATGAAATGTTATATTAACGTCTTCAAAAGGCCAGAGTGACCTATGAGACCAAACTGATACAAAAGTGGTGAGTCTGTTACAATGTTTGAAAAGTGTGAAAATGTGAAAATAAATGCGAAAAAACTAAATAGAAAGTATTAGATAAACTTCTTAGGAGCATTCTGGGTGTCTGGCTAGAATCCTTTGTTGTAGTCTCCTCCGGTGAAGTGTGCTTCTGCATCTCGGTCGCGGTCGTCTCGATTTCCTAAGCTCAATCGCCCTGTCAATGAGGGTGCCTTTGGTATGAATGTGGGTACTCCTTTGTGCTCGCTGCTGGCCTCTCGCTTCTCCTTCCATTCATGCTTCTCTCGATCCGAAGAAATCTGTGATCTGGCTCTGAGGCTGTAGTGCTCTTTGTCTTCTCATTAGATTATCCCTGTGCCGATGTAGTTCCAGTAGGTATAGGCCTAAGCACCTTTGATCTTGGTATTGCATGACTCTATCTAGAGGTCCACAGCCTTCTTTAAACAGGCAATGGAAACGCCCACGTATCTCATAGTATACGGTGCAGTGCCATATGTAGTGTAATTCTGTCTCCGGCTCCATTCCGCATAACTTGCAAATTCTGCTCTCAGGTGGGATTCCCCTAAATCTGCCAAATTCAATTTCCAACTGGTGTGAGGATGTACGAATCTGACCAATAGCACATCTCAAACCATGAGACAGGTGGGTATCCATGTAGCTCGGGCGAATCACAAAGCCATCTTCAGATAGCTGTACGAAGTTTTCTTTGTAGTCGGCCATCTTCGTGCCCAATTCTTGTGTAGGGTCTACCCATGTCCTCTTAGTGTCCAACTGTATAAGATCCTGACGGATGATTTTATTAATCTCCGTTCGTGTGATTGCGAGTGATGGAGCCTCAAGAGAGTATTGGAAGGGGGGTAATCTTTCCATACTGAACCCGTGTCTCTGAAACCACGAGGACAGTTGCGCATACCAGCATGATGTATCTCCTTTCATTGCTAATTGTCGAGAGGATTCGAGGGCCAATCTAGTATATCGGCAATTATTTGTATCCCATAAACCATGTATAAAGGACACTGATCTGGTAAGAGCTTCAATTTCTATTGGAGGGGCAGCTAGTTCCGCTCGGCTAATCGCGTGTGGTACGGAGGCCTTGGCTCTAATCATTCGGGAAATCATAGATACCAAAGGTCTCTCCATTGACTTCCAATTATCTTGATCCACAGATGGTCCCCAAATCTGGACCCCATATAGCATAGCCGAAGCCACCACAGTATCAAAGAGCCATAGTTTTGTTCGTGGTTCATGAAACTGCACTTGTGAACACATCCTCTCCAACCCTCCCAAGGCCGCAGAGGCTCTGGACAATCTAGCATCCACTGCTTTCTTAAGAGTAAACTTTGGTTCTGTAAATACCACACCAAGGTATGTGTATGCATCTGTGTACTCTAATGTATCCTGGCCATATGCAAATGTAGGTGCTGATCTCCTAACCCACTGCGGTGTGGTGTTAAACACCATAACTTTGGTTTTACCCAAATTTACCGACAGTCCGCTGTCCTCCGCGAATTTATGTAATGCATCTAACTGCCTCTGCATTCCATCTGGTGATTCTGCTATCAATACAATATCATCTGCATACAACAACAAAGGGATCCATGACCCTGCAAGTTGAGCACCTCTGTCACCCTCTCTATCGATGTAATCTGATACCTCATCTATATAGATACCAAATAAAGTAGGGGATAGTGGGCATCCCTGCTTTACTCCAACGGTGGAATGAACAATGTCGGAATCCCCTTGTGGAGTACGTACATAACCAGTTACCGACCCGTATAAGGCCATGATCCCCCAGATAATCTCTTTGGGGACCCCTAACTCTTGCATTCTGAGCAGCAATCTGGCCCTTGGTACTGTATCAAAAGCTTTCCAAAAATCCACAAAGCAACAATACATCCTTCTCCCGCTTGCTCTTCCTTCCTCAATAATGGCTCTGAGCGTAAGAATGTGATCTAAAGTGGAATAACTCCTCCTAAATCCAGCTTGTCCTGTTGCCCTTATGCCCTCATTCTCTTCCCAACTACTCAATTTTTGTTCCAGAATGGATGCGTACAATCGGGTCAATGTGTGACCCACCATAATGGTACGGTAGTTCCCGGGTATCATAGGATCCCCTGACTTGAAAATAGGTACGATAGTAGATAATTTCCAAGATTCCTTCACACATGACCCAATTAAACAGACGAGCAAGGACTTCTGAAAGTAGATCCCTTGCATGGATCAGATGTTCTGCTACTAAACCCTCATGATCATATTCTCTTCTTGTCTTCATCTTATCAATGTCTTTTTCCACCATTTCGACAGTAAAGAAAGTAGTAGTAGCAGGGCGTGGCTCTAGCGGATCTGGTAATGGAGGCTGTCTAGATACCGTATAGAATGATGTTACATATTGGCCCCAAATCTCAGGAGAAGTAATTGTCGAAGGGGATGAGTGCTCGTGAAATAAACGCCAGGCCTCATGTGAGTCCTGACTCAAGAAGAGCCGATATAAATCCTTCTCCATTTTGGCTAAAAATGCCCTTTTCTTGCGACGTACTATACGTCGAAGAGCAATCCGAGACTGCTTATATGTGATGATCCCAAGTGTAAGCTCTTTCTGGACCTGGGTTCTCGTCTCTCTGCATTCCTCGTCGTACCAACTGTTTTGAGGCATGTTCCCAGATCCTCTCTTTTGATTAGGCTGAGTATGTGGGTATGCCTCTTGTGCTGCTCCATGTAGTATCTCTGTTAGCTGAGAGGTAATCTCCTCTACAGTATATATTGGCTCGGCTGCCCACATCCTATTATAGATTTGTTCCACATAGACTGAATCAGTCTCTGGCGTGAAAGTATATCTTGTGTGTGTCTTCTTCCTTTGGACTTGAGAGGCATTGTATTGGAAGGAGATTGATAAGGTCAAGAGAGCATGATCCACTGCAATCCCAAGCAGTCTGGGTCCCACCTTAAAGTCCTCGATACTAGAAATAAAGCTTGGTGAAGTCATGACATAATCCATTGTACTGGCCCCATGCCTGTGCGGGAAGCATGTGAATCCCCCAGATAAAGGGAAATTCTCTAGACCATTAAGTATGGCCAAACCATGTGTAGTTGCCATCTCCATGAGATGTCTCCCATATTCAGTGTGTTCTTTATCCTGTGAATTTCTAGTAAGCCCCTCCTGTGATAAATCCACTTCTCTGAGCATTTCCTCAGAAGTATCATAGAATACTGCTTGAGAGTTGGCCGTTCTGGCATTAAAGTCTCCTAAGAGAACGATGTCTCCATCTCTAGAGAACTCCCATATGTCATTATTCAATATGGAGAAAGGGGACTGTCCTTTAGGTGAGGAGTAGACTGATGTACTTGGAGGGAAGTAGCATATAGCGATATATAGAAATCTACCTGTCTCGGCTCTCATTCTCACCCACATATACCTTGCTTGTTCATCTTTCCTGATAATCTGTAGTAGTGGTCTCAGCTCCTCTTTAAATAAGACTGCTACTCCTGAACCCCGGCTACCTCGTAGAGATCTCTTGTCTGGTCGACCAGCTGTTTCCCATAAATACCCCTTCACATGTGGCATAAGTTGTCCCGGTATCTAGTGTTTCTCTGAGTAGAAAACTATGTCTCTGTCCCTAAAGTTGTCTTCAAAGGCACCTACATCTAGCCTATATGATCCATTACAATTCCACGCCGCTATCCGGAGCGTCGCCCCATAGGTGTCGCACCGTCATGATGAGCGCTTTTCCAGAACCACTACTTTCCCTCCTCTATAAAAGGCGATTTTCCCCTTTTCTCTTGCTGCCCTGATCTCTGGCATCAACTCTTGCATGTGTGCCACTTGTGCCAATGTAAGGTCATCTCCCAGGAAAATACCGGTTTTCTTAAGAGTTGGCCTCTTCTTTAGAAATTCTTTCCTTATTTCTATAGAGAGAGAGAGAGAGAGAGATGAAATGAAATACTATATTAAACGTCTTCAGAAGGCCAAAATGACCTATGAGACCAAACTGATACAATCCTTGTGGATCTAATCCAATGTCTGGGTACAAAAATAAAATCAAGTAAAGTGAAAGACTAAAACTAGAAGACTCAAATCATCAGCCTGAAAATCATCATCATCATCATCCATGCTCGAGGATGCCCGGTATTGGGCGTTGTCTGAGAAAGTATTGCATCAGTTGCTGAAGAGCTTCGTCAATGTCCACCTCTGTAAATAATCGTATTGGGCGTCTCCCATGTCGTACTAGAATAGTCATGATTCTTTGGTGGAGCCTTCGTCAATGTCATGGTCGCCCCTGTAAACGTGGGCGTCTAGCTCTCCCTAGCTCAGTGGCTTTGTACCTCTGGTAGAAGTGGGATCTGAAGTCTGCTGCGAAGCATGCTCATCTGGCTGCCGAGTCCCTGCTCTAAAGAAGTCAGTGATCTCCCTCTATGAATGTCTCCCACTACCTGGTCTCCTCAAGAGACTTTCCCTGTGTCTGCGCAGCTCTAGCAAAAACAACCCGAGGCATCTCTGATTCTGATATCTCATGACTCTAGCCAGCGGTCCAAAGCCCTCTCTGAATAGACAGTGAAAGCGGCCTCGTATCTCGTAGTATACCGGACAATGACAAATGTGACGTAACTCTGTCTCTGGCTCCATATGACATAACTGGCATATCTTGGCTTATGCTAGTACTCTCCTAAATTTGCCAGTCTCAATCTCTAGCTGATGCGATGATGTGCACACCTGACCAATAGCACATCGTATCCCATAGGATAAATGAGTGTCCATAGGCCGGTCTGATCACACATCCATCTCCTGTTAGTTGGAGGAGATGCTCTCTATAGAAAGCCATCTTCGTGCCCAACTCTTGTACCGGCTATATCCATGTGTTTCTGGTATCTAGTTGAATCAAATCCTCACGTATAAGTCTAGTGGTCACCATCTGTGTGAGAGATAGGGAGGGTGCATCCAAGGAGTACTGGAATGGAGGCAGCCTATCCATGCTGAAGCTGTGTGACTGAAACCATGATGTCATCTGCCCATACCAACATGCTGTACAATAGCACGTGGTACTAAAGCCTTGGCTCTAATGAGCCGCGAGATCATAGAGACCAGAGGCTTCTCCATGTCCCCCCATCCATCACTGCGGCCTGTCCTCCCGTGATGATCCAGTGAAGGTCCCCAAATCTCAGCTCCATAAAGCAATGCAGAAGCCACCAGAGTGTCAAAGAGCCAGAGCTTCGTCCGAGGCTCCTGAAACTAAACCTGTGAACACATCCTTTCCAATCTACCCAATGCTGCATGGGCTCTGGTCAATCTAGTCTTTGCTGCCCTCCCCAATGAAAATGTTGGCCCACTAAAAACCACCCCAAGGTAAGTGTAAGCATCTGTATACTCCACCTTCTCCTGGCCGTATGTGAAGGCGGGTGCTGACCTCCTAATCCACTGTGGGGTGGTATTAAATACCATGACCTTGGTTTTACCAAGGTTGACGGACAAACCACTTTCTTGGGCAAACCTATGCAAAGCATCCAAGTGACGTTGCATCCCCTCCGGAGTCGGAGATCAACACAATATCATCAACACATAACAATAGTGGAATCGATGTCCCTGCCAGCTGTGCACCTCTATCACCATCTCTCTCAATGTAGTCAGAAACCTCATCTACATACATACCAAATAGAGTATGAGAGAGCGGGCAGCCTTGCTTCACCCCAATAGTGGAGTAAACCGGTGTGGATAGACCCTCTGGGGTGCATACAAGCCCCACTACTGACTTGTATAATGCCATGACCCCCCAAATGAGCTCTTTGGGTACTCCCATCTGCTGTAATCTGCGCGTCAATCTAGCTCTGTGCACTGTGTCAAATGCTTTGCGGAAATCCACAAAGCTACAATAGATCCGTCTCCCACGCGCTCTGCCCTCTTCAATGATGGCTCTGAGTGTCAAGATATGGTCAAGAGTAGAAAAACCCCTCCTGAAACCTGCCTGCCCGGTTGCGCGTATCCCCTCCCTCTCTGCCCATCTACTCAGCAAGAATAGATGCGTACAACCGTGCCAATGTGTGTCCAATCATGATAGTGCGATAGTTCCTAGGCTCCATAGGGTCTCCCGACTTGAAGATAGATACAATAGTAGATAGGCTCCAAGTATCACGCAAGCCCTCACACATGGCACGGTTAAACATAACTGCTAGAAGCTCTGCTAGTAAATCTCTGGCATGTGTGAAATGCTCAACCACTAAGCCATCATGATCATATGCTCTCCCAGTCCTCATCCTGTCAATGGCCTTCCTCACCATCTCAGTGGTGAAAAAAGCACATGTGTGTGGGCATGGATCGGGGGGGGGTTGGGAAGGGGAGGCTGCTCAGGAACTGTGTACAAAGATGATGCATACTGGCCCCAAGCCTCTATAGAAGTGATGGTAGCGGGGGGGGTGCTCATGAAAGAGCCTCCATGCCTCATGTGAGTCCTGACTCAAGAATAGCTCGTATAGATCCTGCTCTAAGCGAGCCAAAAAAGCCCTCTTCTTCCGCCGCACTAGGCGTCGGAAGTCAATCTGTGACTGCCTGTGAGTGATCTCCCCCAAAAGCACCTCCTTCTAAAGTCTAGCTCTAGTGTCCCGGCATTCCTCATCATACCAGCTATTCTGGGGCATGCTTCTCGAACGGCATCTCTGCTCAGGCTGGGTATGTGGGTATGCCTCTTCTGCTGCATCATGTAGTGTCTGTGTCAGTATAGTAGTAAGCTCCTCTAGAGGTCGCCCTGGCTCCTTGTGCACAGGCGTGTGTAGATCCCATCTATGTATACAGAGTCCGTCTCCCGCGTAAAGGTGTAACGAGTAGGGGCTGCTGCCCGTCGCCTGTGTGTTACACTAAACTGAAGAGAAATGGTCAGCGACACAAGAGCATGATCCACTGCCACACCAACAGGTCTGGGTCCAACCGTGAGGTCCTGGATACTAGAGATGAGGCTCGTCGGCTGTGCCATGACATAATCCACTGTGCTGGCTCCATGTCTCTGTGGAAAGCATGTAAAACCCTCGGCAGCGAGAAATCTCTGTAGGCCATTCAAGATGGCCAATCCATGTGCAGTCCCCATGTCTATCAAGTGTCGTCCATACTCAGTATGTTCTCCATCCTGTGATAGTTTGGATAGGCCCGTCTCTGCAACATCCAACTCTCTCAGCATCTCCTCTAAAGTATCATAAAATACTGTCTGATGATGGGCAATCCTAGCATTGAAATCCCCTAGAATGATGATGTCACCATCTCTAGAGAACTCCCATATGTCATCATCCAGAATAGAGAAGGGGGACTGTCCTCTGGGTGGTGCATAAACTGACGTACTCGGGGGAAAGTAACAAATAGCAATGTAAAGATATCTGCCTGTCTCTGCTCTCAATCTCACCCACATGTACCTAGCTTGCTCATCCCTGGGGACTATATGTATCAATGGCTGCAACTCCTCCCTGAATAACACTGCCACTCCTCCTGAGCCCCACCCTCTGTGCTCTGATCGTGTCTCCTGTCTACAGGCTGTCTCCCATCTATATCCACTAATGTGAGGCATAGATTGCCCCGGTGCCTGATGTGTCTCAGAGTAGAAGAGGATGTCTCTTCCCGTAAAACTATCCTCAAAGTCACCCACATCAAGGCGCATAGATCCATTACAATTCTAGGTGGCAACTTTCAGTGTGGTCCCATAGGTCTCGCACCGTCGTGTGGAGCGCCACTCTATAATCACCACCCGGCCATCTCTGTAGAAGGCCGTCTTTCCCTTCTCCCTTGCCGCTTGAATCTCTAGCATTACCTCTCTCATATGCGCAAGCTGTGTGAGAGTAAGGTCATCTCCAAGGAATATGCCCGTTTTCTTTAGTGTAGGGCCCTTCTTGAAGAAGTCCTTTGCCTCCATGGATGGGAAACGGATGATTAAAGATCTCCCTTTTGAAGTCTCCCCATTGCCTTGTGTCTTCTTCCCTACCCTCCATGCCTTTGTATGAGTAGCCTCACTACCCATCATGCGGAGAAGTTCTTCAACTTCCCCTTCCATATCATCTCGGTCTTTTAGACCGGTTACTCTTATATGCAAGGCTCTAGTTTTCCTTCGCTGCTCTTCTTCTAGAGTCATGTTGATGATTGTAGGAGTGGGGACGGATGTGGTTTCTTTCCCTTTCCCTTTCTTAGTGACTTCTATCCATTTCTCGGCCTCAACCGCCTTCTTCTGTGTCTTCGTGATCACATCCATCCACAAAGACGTCTTTACCACCTTCTGTTTCTCCTCCTCTGTGATCATCCGTACCTGCTCCTTGATGACCTTGATCTCGTCTATCACCAAGGCCTGAAATTCCCCTTCTTCCAGTCCACTGCTTACTCTATCCGCAAGCTCTCGCTTGAGGGCTGTGACCTCTTCTCTAAGTGCTTGTGAATCCGCCTTAAATGCTTGTAGCTCTGCGTGCAAGTCCTCTTTCTCCTTCTTCCATTGCGCGCCTTCATTGAGAAACATTTGAAGAAGGTTGGCCTTCTCTTTCTACCATCCCTCCGTCTCTGCTTTCCATTCTTTCATCTCCCTCTCCATTTGTGTTATCTGCTTGTTTGTAAGCGCAAAAGTTGCCTTCGTATGGGGCTTACATACTGGCGAAATGATCATGGCCTCCACTGGCGAAGCGCTCATGGCCTCCACTGGCGAAGCGCTCATGGCCTCCATTGGCGATGCGGATATAGCTCGATGCTCTGGCTCGGGTGAGTCCATGCGGATAGGGCACACTAGAAACCAATCCAAAAACAAGGATAGGTGAGCGAGGGTATATCCTCCTCAGCTCGGCGAGCCCACCACGGCTTACAATACAAAATGGTGAGGGATTGGAGCACGCTGGCTCACCCAACTACTACATACAAAGATGTGGGTTCGTGGCCCACTCGAAGAATCAGCATAACCTCCAAAACAGCTCGACGCTCTGGCTCGGCAAAGTTTAGACGGAAAAAACAAAATACCACAAAACAAACCCGATGCGGGTGTGTACATCAACTAAGCCCACTGCGGGCGTTAGCTACCAAGGCAGCTCAAATGAAGGCCTTGCGCCCGCTGTTCTGTGATGATCCGTGTGACCTTCCAAACATAAAAACATAAACCTGTGCAGTGGCAGAGAAATGCACGCGCCCCCCCCCTCGAAACCCTAACACACAGGCAAAATTGCCCTGCGTGCTACCTCTTGCTGCCCTGCGCGCCTTGCACTTGCTGCGTTACCTGCAGAGAGAGAGAATCTCCCTACGCGCTGCCTCTTGATGCCCGAAACCCTAACACACAGGTAGAATTGCCCTGTGTGCTACCTCTTGCTGAGAGAGAGAGAGAGAGAGAGAGAGAGAGAGAGAGAGAGAGAGAGAGAGAAATGAAATGAAATGTTATATTAACGTCTTCAAAAGGCCAAAGTGACCTATGAGACCAGAAAGTTACAATGCCGTGTATCTGATACAAAGTCAGATTAACAAAATAAATTAAACTAGGATAACAAAATATAAATACTGCGGAATCCTAAACTAAGCTGATACGTGTGAAAGGTGAAAGGCGTGAAATGTGTGAACTAAGCAGGACAATGTGTAGACAATATGGGAGGGAATTAGAGATCCATCTTCATAGAGATTCATCTTCATCTGCACTCTGGACGACGAAAAAGTATGGCTCGAATCCTTTGTTGTAGCCTTCGAAACTATGGAGCTCCTCTTCTCCATCGGGGTCGTCTAGATCTCCCTAGCTCCAATGCTCGGTCTATGAGAATTCCAGTAGTGCGGGCAGACCTCTCCACGGTTGGCTGCTCCTCTGTTTGTTCTTCTGGATGTACAATATCTAGTGTAAAGAAATCTGTGATCTGTCTCTGGGGTTGTCTCTCTTCAGCTCTCCTCAGTAAAATTTCTCTATGCCTGTGTAACTCAAGTAGATATAGCCCAAGACATCTCTGATCCTCATAACTCATGACCCTAGATAGAGGCCCAAAACCTTCTCTGAATAGACAATGAAAACGGCCTCGTATCTCATAGTACACTGTGCAATGACATATGTAATGTACCTCTGTCTTTGGCTCTAGATGGCATAAGCGGCATATCCTGCTATCTGCTGGTGTCCCTCTGAATTTGTCAGTCTCAATCTCGAGCTGATGTGAGGACGTGCGTATCTGGCCAATGGCACAACGCAAACCATGAGAAAGATGTGTGTCCATATAGCTAGGTCGAATCACAAACCCATCCCCCGTGAGGTGGAGAAGATGCTCTCTATAGAAAGCCATCTTTGTGCCTAACTCCTGTATCGGCTCTATCCATGTCCTCCTCGTGTTCAGTTGGATCAGATCCTGACGAATGAGTATTAATTTCTACCCGCGTCAGAGACTTGAAGGGTGCCTGTAGAGAGTATTGAAAAGGAGGCAACCTGTCCATGGTGAAACCATGTGTCTGAAACCATGATGCCATCTGTGCATACCAGCATGATGTATCCCCATTAAGAGCTAATTGTCTGGAGGACTCTAGAGCCACCCTGGCATATCTGTCTCTGGTAGTATCCCACAGACTGTGTACAAAGGAGACTGATCTGGTAAGCGCCTCAATCTCCATAGGGGGGGGCAGCTAATTCCGCTCCAATGATATCATGCGGTACGGAAGCCTTGGCTCTAATCAGCCGAGAGATCATAGATACCAGGGGCTTCTCCATACGCCTCCAACCATCCTGGCCTACAGAAGGTCCCCAAACCTGCACCCCATATAACATAGTAGAGGCAACCAAAGTATCAAAGAGCCATAACTTTGTCCTAGGTTCCTGGAACTGAACCTGCGAACACATCCTCTCCATTCCTCCCAGAGCCGCACCAGCTCTAGTTAGTCTAGTCTCTGCGCCCCAGTAAAGACTACCCCCAGGTAAGTGTATGCATCTGTATACTCCACAGTCTCCTGACCATATTTGAAAGTAGGTATTGATCTCTTGACCCATTGCGGTGTGGTGTTAAACACCATAACCTTGGTTTTACCTAGGTTTACACACAATCCACTAACCTCTGCAAAACTCTGTAGTGCATCCAAATGTCGTTGCATACCTACTGGTGAGTCAGATATCAGCACAATATCATCAGCATATAGCAACAATGGGATCCACGTCCCCGCCAGCTGGGCACCCCTGTCACCCTTTCTGTCAATGTAATCAGACACCTCATCAACATACATACCAAATAGAGTAGGAGATAGTGGGCAGCCTTGTTTCACTCCAATAGTAGAGTGAACTAAATCAGATACCCCTTCCGGAGTGCGTACATGTCCCATCACTGATCTGTACAAAGCCATAATCCCCCAAATCACCTCTATGGGCACCCCCATCTCCTTTAGTCTGCGCATCAATCAAGCTCTTGGTACCATATCAAATGCTTTGCGAAAATCCACAAAGCTACAATAGATCCGTCGCCCATGTGCTCTGCCCTCCTCAATGATGGCCCTGAGTGTTAGAATATGATCAAGAGTGGAGAAACCCCTCCTGAAGCCGGCCTGACCCTTTGCTCGTACACCCTCGCCCTCTGCCCAATTACTCAAGTGTTGCTCCAGAATAGATGCATACAACCGTGCCAATGTGTGTCCAACCATAATAGTGCGGTAGTTTCCAAGCTCTGTAGGGTCACCAACCTTGAAGATGGGCACAATATTAGACAACCTCCAAGTCTCAGGTAATCCCTCACACATGGCACGATTGAACAACACTGCGAGAACCTCCATCAGCATATCCCTGGCATGTATAAAGTGCTCCGCTACTAGACCGTCATGATCATATGCCTTCCCGCTCCTCATCCTATTGATGGCCCTTTGTACCATGATCCATCTTAGATGTAAAGAAAGTGCTCGTGGCTGGGCAAGGCTTGGTAGGGTCTCGAAGGGGCTCCTGTCCAGGGACTGTATATAATGATGTCGCATATTGGCCCCACACATCATGTGAAGTAATCACTGGGGGAGGGGAGTGCTCATGGAAGAGTCGCCATGCCTCTCTTGAGTCCCTACTCAAGAACATATGATATAAGTCTCGCTCCATCTGAGCTAGGTAAGCTTGCTTCTTCTGTCGCACAAGGCTTCGGAAAGCAATCCGAGACTGTCTGTAAGTGATGACTCCTAACAGAAGATCCCTCTGAAGCTGGGCTCTCATCTCTCTGCACTCCTCATCATACCAACTATTCTGGGGCATGCTCCCAGAATGTCGTCTCTTGCCCGGCTGAGTGTGTGGGTATGCCACTGATGCAGCCCCATGCAGTGTCTCAGTCAGTAGAGTGGTGCACTCCTCCACTGAGAGGCCTGTACCATTTGTGCCAGTTGTGCCTTCCAATAGACGGTCCCAGAGAGAGAGAGAGAGAGAGAGAGAGAGAGAGAGAGAGAGAGAGAGAGATGAAATGAAATGTTATATTAACGTCTTCAAAAGGCCAAAGTGACCTATGAGACCAGAAAGTTACAATGTGGTGGATCTGAACAAAGTCAGAGTAACAAAATGACAAAATGAAGAGAGAGAGAGAGAGAGAGAGAGAGAGAGAGAGAGATGAAATGAAATGAAATGATATATTAACGTCTACAAAAGGCCAAAATGACCTATGAGACCAACTGATTACAATGATGTGAGAGAGAGAGAGAGAGAGAGAGAGAGAGAGAGAGAGAGAGAGAGAGAGAGCTAACTCTGCAGCTGAAAACCAAGATGAATGGCTACCCACCCTAGGCACATATATAGTAAAGTAGGTGTAGGTAGAACCAAAAATACAGATGTTGGCGAAAAACGTTAAAACTCCATGAAAATGGGTAAAACAGGGATAACCCAAATCTCAACCCAAAATGACCGGCTGGACCAAACTGAAGTGTTTGGCCATACATCCTATATGCAATGTAGTGGGTGGTTAGCCCAAGAAAACCATAAGCCATACAACAATGCCAGGAACCATGAAGCAACGAGGGATGAAACCCTAGCAAAAAGACGCTGAATAATTCCCACACTGCTAAGAAAATGATTGCATGCAACTAACACTTACGGGTCATGTATAGGCATCATGGTCCATGTGTTCGGATTTACGACCACCAAATCTGCCTGCAGCATCAAAATGAGCATTTAAAACAAGACCCTCATTTATCCTTAAAACAAGTCGAGGAGACATCACTTTTAAACCAAAAGCATGACATAAAGTCTAGCTACAGAAACTACATGAGCTTTAGTGGAACAGGCTCCACGTGTACCTTCTTTCCTACTTCCAAGGAGCCTATATTTTTCTCTTGAAGAACAGCTTTAGCTCCATAAGTAGTGGCCATTTTCAAGACACATTCAGCCGGTAAAGCACTTGGATCTGTGGCCCCCTTGGTAAATGCTACTTTGCCTTTGTGAATAAGGGAGGCAAGATACATCTCATCCACTGCAAACAATGAGATTATGAGCACAAAAAATGAACACCAAGAGTAAAAAGAACTCTCAGTAACTAAAGAATCAATCAAAAGCATTTAAATGTGCTTAGCATAAAACCTTGTGTGTAACGGTCACTTTTTTGCAGCCGTTTGTTTATAAGGTTTTCATCAGGAAGTGGATTTTACCCGGGCCAAGCTTACCAAGTCCCCCATGTGTAATGTCCAACAAATAAAATTATGCATGTCCACACTGCACCAAGCCTGATGGGAGAAATGGTTCTAAAAGTTGGCATTGATGGGATTTTCATGCTTAACACATGGTGCTAGATGTTTTGTATGCTAGTCCTCTTGGAAGCAATAGGAGAACATATCTGTTTTTCTCCTTTTTTATAAAAACCAAACTGATGCTAGTTGGCAAGACTACAGATATTTCTTTTCATGCTCATTTCTCCGGAATCACTCAATCATATGAGGCATAAGTTTATCCACTCTCTTGTTCCAAATACATAAGTGGTAAATGAATTCGTTTTTGGCTATAATTAATGACTACACAATCCAAATTTCATGTCACGGCCACGTCAAGAGTCTCTAGAAGTTTTTTTATCTATACCCATGTTGATTTTTATTTTTATTTTTTAAGTTGCACATCTCAGATCTACATTGTTTTCATATGTGCCTCATCTTCACATTAGACTAGATTCCGTGCCACCCATAGCGCTCCGACTATCTCAATGCAAAACTGGAACCTCTCTTGTGATGCAGAAGTCTCCCAATAGACCAGCAAGCCAAATGGTTTCTTTGCTAACCTCTGACATTGCAACATACTCAGCTACTATGATGGCCATAGATGTGTATAAAGAACCATAGTGTTCTGAGGAAGAAGATGATGATGATTGTAGTTGAGCATAGAAGTAGGGTTGGGCAGTAAGTTGTGAAGAAAAGTGACAACCCCTCTTGAGAGCCTCGAAGTGTGTTAATTCGCTTTCAGTGTGTGGCTCTCTGTCCGACATCTTCCTCACCATGGTCTTAACTCTGTTCACAAACTCCTTAAATATCCCACTTCTTGTTACAAGTTTGGAAACTGCCACCTGGCAAACATGCTTTGGTCAACTCTTCATAATGAATATTGTTTGACTGGATTGACCAAAAATCCTGGCCTTTTCTGCCCTAGCAGTGTTATCATCCAATTACCTCCAACACCAACCACTGAACTGGCATAATAGTCTTGCCTCTAGGTGAATTTCCATGCAACATTCACCATCTAGATCAATTCTTATTTTTCTAATCTGAATATCATCATAATCATTAACATTAATTATATGTGTCCTTCTTTTGATATGATAATATTGAGTATAAAAGATGTAACTTAAATACTCCAGAGCAATAAACTAGTAAGATTTTTCCGTCGTAAAAATTCCGTTGGTAATCTACTCCATATGCTGTTGTCCACACTAGACGTCTTTTGTCCCAGCTTTGACTGATATAGTAACAGCAGATCTCCTTTCTAGAATTTCCTCTCTTGATTTTCTGACCATGTTTCCTCCATAGTGCTCAGCAATCTGTTGCTCCAGACTGACTTCTTGCTTATTTATTCTGGTGTTGATTAAGCTTCTAGTCTCTTTCTGAGATTACCAATCAAGTCCAAATCATACTCTACTACTATTGTGAGACTAGGGATCCTAATGGTATAAGAGCTATTGTCCCATATGCCATCTAGAATGGAGTGACCCTAGTGTTGACTTGTATGTTGTTTGCAGCCTACGAAGCTGTCTGTACATTCAGATCCCAAGAATGTGGCTCCTTCCAAATGTCAAAATAGTTTTCAATATTTTGTTACTAATTTCTACCTTAACTAATAAACGGTTCACTCATAGCAGCTAAAATACGCGTATTTTATTTAGATTACGGGATGTCCCGTTTCAAGACGTACAAGACATTCTCTATTCTAGCGTTTTTTTTATGCTCAAAATGTATTCTATTCTAACGTCTTTTGCTAGTTGATCAAGTGTATTTTAGAGCTTCATGGTGCTTGTTTATGTATGCTATGGTTAAATATTGAAGAGTCATTGAGGAGGTGCATGAACGCACTTCATTTGTCCTTATAAAAGTACCATATCTTTTAAAAAATTGACATATTTTATTTTTATAGGTATAATACGCGTATTGTACTTTGATATTAAACGTCCCGTCCCATAAATCACTTCCTATGCTAAAATTAGTGCCTTAATCAAAAACTATTTCCTATGGCCAGCCAAATCTGCAAATGATATTTTCATGTATTAATCAGGCAGCAGATTTTGTTGCGTTAATTGGGCAAAGCTCGAGCTTTAACCCACTTACTCACATAACATGTTGCCACAACTCAGACAGGTTTTGTCAAGGAGCGCAGTATCCTTGACAACATCTTTACTTTTTGGGAGGCTTTTGCCCTAGCGCGGCTCCGAGGTGAGGATTTGGTGATTCTCCTTCTCGATTTTGAGAAGGCCTACGACAGAGTTGATTGGGACTTTCTGGAGGGCACTCTACGCAGGATGGGCTTCTCAGATGCTTGGATCAAAGGGGTGTCAGCTTTATACAGACGGGCACACAGTCATGTACTTTTGTCAGGAGGTAGAGGTGATCGTTTCATGCTCACACGTTCGGTCAGACAGGGCTGCTCTCTTGCCCGATTCCTCTTTTTGTTCTATGCTGAGGCGATGAGCAAGTTTTTGGTGTCGCAACAGGTTGGTCTACGGGGCCTAGCACTCCCTATTCGGAGAGATGAGCTACTGGACACTGAGTTTGTTGACGACTCAGCCTTGTACTTGAATGGCCAGTGAGGCCAACCTTCACAACTGTGAGCAAGCTCTTGCGACCTTCTGTTGTGCATTTGGCGCACTGATCAACTGGAGAAAGACAGTGTCTTTCTCGGTTGGTAGTGCTCCTGTACCCGATTGGATGCCAGGTGAGGGTTTCACATGGATTCCCCTAGGGACTACAGTTCGGTACTTGGGTTGTCAGGTTGGTTTGGACTTGTCTCCCGAGCAGCAGATTGCTCCCCTCCTCCTGTCTATCAGGAGGAAGCTGTTACATTGGAGTTCCGCACGACTTTCTTTGGCTGGCAGAGTTGTAGTGGCCAACCAGGTGTTATTGGCTACTATGTGGTACATCACTTCTTGCTGGATCTTCTCGATTTCTTGTATCAGCCACGTAGAGAGGCTGATCAAGAACTTCCTTTGGTCAGGGCGTGACACTCAGACAGCCCGGACCAAAGTGGCTTGGCAGGTCATCACTCTTCCTTGTTCACAGGGAGGGCTTGGGATCATAACCCAGCACAGTAGAGCAGAGCCCAGGGAAGTTCATCGTCCGAGGACTTCTTCCAGGTGAGGAGTCCTGGAAGGAGTTCTTGCTACAGTGGCTTCGTGCTAGGGTGCCTCAGGCAAGAGGCCCCTGGCAACCTTCGACCAGATGGATCTTCACAGAGATACGCAGAGTTGGTTTGAGCAGGGGACTGGAGGACCGCTTCGCTGTGGGTTTGCTTCGATCTTGTGAGCACTTGCTGCAAGGCTTGGAGCAGCGGCAGGCTACTTGCACGGAGGAGTGCCTACGACAGCCCCTTGTTTGGAATCCCATGGTTAGCACTCAAAGAGGCTACTTGGTTGGTAGTCGGCCTCATGTTTCCTGGGGTCCCATGGCAGCGGGTCCAGCACGCTCCTTAGGTGACTGGTTACAGTTTTCAGGCTTGTCAGAGGAGCTGCAGGGCTTTCAGTTACAGGGCATGAGAGGGGTGCAGAGCATGTGCCAGGACATCTCAGAGGCAGTACCAGCTGAGTGGCTCACACCTCTCGAGTCAGCAGCGCCCAGATGGATGGGAGCCTTCACGCGACAGGAGGTTCTCATCTCAGTTCAGGCTTGCTCAGAGATTGTTCCCTCCCTGTTTTTCGAGTTACAGGGTGAGGGACGCTTACAGCGAGTTGCAGTAGAGGCCCCGCAGATGGCAGAGTGCTGTTTTCAGAGGATCGGAGTGGTGGGCATCTGTGGGAGGACTTGTGTCACCGATCCTGACCCAGCTGCACTTGAGACTGCACTTGAGACTGGACATTGGAGACTGTGGGCTTGGGAGTGCTCTCCACTGGCACGAGTACAGTGGGATCCTGGAGAGTGTCTTTGGAGGGACCCTTTCTCTTCTGCAGACCACCCAGGTGTCCCTTTCTTTCAGTACACTGTTCGACTAGGACGTCACATACTGGCAGCACAAAGAGAGGCTCGTCCTGCTGCAGCACCTCATTGGCAGGAGGAGGGTCTCACAGCTGAGTTCTTGGCAGCTTTTTGGGAGAGGTTGTGGGACTCCAGACAGCCGAGGCGAGTCACTTTGTTTCAGTGGCTGGTCGCACACAGAGCTACAACAGTTGGGAGCTGGTTTGTGCATAGTGGTCTCTCGGTTGCATACGTAGCTTGTGACCATCTAGTGGAGAGTCAGCATCACTGTCTTTGGGACTGCCCATTGGCACAGCAGGTGTGGCTTCGTGGTCTTCGGTTGATGCCTGCTCTCTCCACGGCTCAACAGTACACTTGGAGGGCAGCTGCTTGGTCCACACTCACGCGCCCGGCACTTCAGTTTGAGCTATCTTCCACCAGCAGGATGATAGTGATGCAAGGGGGACGACCTACACTCCAGCCTGCCATAGAGCTTGCTCCATAGGAGTGGTGCAGTGAGACAGAAGAGTGTTGGGAGCTCATCAGTGGCCTGACACTCTAGTTCATCTAGCGGGCCCGTTCCTTCCGCATCTTTGAGGCTCGCCCTATACCACCAGCAGAGACTGTTTGCGATCTTTGGTTAGAGCTGATCCACACTCTCAGAGGACAGCTTGAGAGACTTCAGGGCAGCTCCGACTGCATGAGGGAGCGCAGAGAGGCCTTCCTTCGACTTTCACGGCCTGGGCCTTTTTTCACCATGGTCCAGGGTGTACTCAGATGGCACTACTGTCCACCCGTGTGGCTTTTCCCCCCTCCCATTTCTTGATTTAGCCTCATTGTACATATGCTGTTTTTTCATTGGGAGAGTCTCCCCATCATGGTTGTTGTAGCCCTCTCTCGAAGAGGTGGTTGTAGCCCTATGGGCAGTTTCATTAACTAATAGAAGGATCTTTTTCTCGGGAAAAAAAAACATGTTGCCACAACAATATACTTTTCTTTCTAGGAGTTAATCTTTTTAAGGGATCCCATGATCCCATGAAGTCCAGCCCTCATTTCATAAACACCTTCAGAGGCCGAATAGTGGTTAAAGGGGTCATTTCTGAAGCAGTAGGATGTCCCATACACTAACAATTTCATACTCATATGGTAAATTTATCAAAATTTCATACTTGTATGATATTGAGCATATGATACGTATATGATATGATCAAACATACTTACCAGCAAGCTGCCCAAAACACTATCAATGTCTAATGTTGAACAATAGCCAAAGTGGTGTGCAAGTTTTTGAAGTAAGGAGTATCAAGTTTTCGAGCTGCAAAAACCAGAAAATTGTCACATGTTGCATGTTCTTTTTGGTCCGGTAAGTTATGGCACGCATGGAATTCTTGGGGATCTGATCCTTAATTTTTCGACACTTCCATAACTGCATGTGTTTGTCATATGGCTGGCGCACGACAAAACTATGAAATATATTGCAACGTTTGCAAATCATTGGACATTGCCCATCATTTGTTGCCACCAAACTCCTACTTGCAGATTTAATTACTACTTAAAAATGTCCTCCAGCCTCATCAGCATGAGCTTCTCTGATTAAATGAATCTCACATTGGCTGGTAGACTCACAAAGGATGATGTGGCACTCCTGAATAGACGGCTAAGGGCTGACATGGAGATCTATACGACAGATTGCAGACGTAGCAGTATAGTAAACTGTACTACAGACAGGCTGCAGACCTTACAACACTGTATGGATAACGCTGATGTGGCAAATATTTTTACATTGATACTTTATGGAAAACATTCCAATCTCCACATGGGTTTCTTTATCCACAAGCCGTCCGTCTTTACTGAAAAGATGTTTTTCATGATAGCTTTTAAGTTCTTGCTTTTAGCAACAAGACCTATAAAAGTGAGGCCACTGCCAATTTGCCAGATGTATCCAGATTTTGAAATCGCTATCTTCAAAGTTCAAACAGAGGGCAGTTTTACTGTCTTTATTCTTTCTCAATATAATGAAGAAATACTGCACTGTTAGTGGCCAATGCATCTCGGGGATGGACTCCACCTCCCTTCTCTCTGCAAGTGTTCTTTTGTGTGGGTTGCGTTTCAAGTACGTGCTGTCATCTACCACCTATTTTTGAGGTGCCAAGTCTTAATAGTAACAAAGTACGTGCTGGGTTGCATTTCAAGTACGTGCTGTCATCCACCGCCAGCCAGTCTCGATGGTAACAAAGCCCAATCGATTCTTCTTCTGTGGATAATCCAATCCAGAACCTACAACAGATTTGCAATACGGAGACAATTAATGAACCCAATCAGGAAGAGTACAATCAAGAAGTCACTCTAGGAGAGGAAGTGAAAGAAGCAGGTGAAGAGCACAAAGGTAGGACACACTTCTAATGACCCCGATAGTGACAATGAAAGGAAAGCTGAAGTTGACAGTCTTTTGGATCACTTTCTCAAGTATTCAAAGGATCCGAAGAAGAAAATCATGAAGATAGACGAAACACCCCTTCAATCATCCTAGAATAGGCATTTCTAGTGTGTCATTCTGTCACGAATTGGATAATGTAACAAACTGTTGACGTGGCAAAACCCTAAAGAATGGAGCCAACTTACATATGCCGGCTGAGGGGCCTAAACCCTAAGAAGAACAAGTAGCAGAAGAAGAAGAAGTCCTATTAACTTCTGGGGACCCTGTCCGATGGGGCTCCAAGTGACATAAAGGATTAAAATAAAGCAGGATCCGGACACACGCCAGAACTGATGACGTGGCAGTTTTTCGAAAATTCCGCTGACATGATGACGTGGCAGGCTGTACGGATTTCCGTAAATTGTGCTGGCAGCTTTTGGCATTGCTTTTTGGACTAGAAGCTTTTGAGTTTTGAAGGCTTTTCACTGTAATTGCTTTTCAGGCCAAGGGCCTTTAAATATGAGGCTAGGGCTCATTCTCTGGCATGCTTCTTGGCGAAGGTGCAGAGTCTAGAGTACCGGCTTGTACTGTGTTGATGCAATATAAAGAAATACCGAAAGGGGCGCCAAGGTTTGGGGCCAATACTCTCTGGGGTGGAATTCCGCCACTCCGTGTCGTGTGTCGTCTCTCTCTTTCAGTTCAGTTGTTATTGAAGTGTTAAAAGTATGTTCAGTCTGTTCTTTTCTATTGGCACGTGGTGACCATCTTGTGACAGATAACGTGGCATAATGGCCAGAGCACCAATGAGCAGACACGCAAACAAAAGTGATGATGTGGCAATTCTATATGGACCGATCCCGGGATGCTGATGTGGCAAGCACTTCATTAAACTATGCCCCACTTCACCACACCCAAAGCAATTTCCCTCCTTGTAGTATTCCGCCTTTTGCTCGACAAACATCTAAAGGGTTGTGGCTTTCTTTTTCTGAACAAGCTTCTTGGCTTTCTTCTTCCCTTTTGAAGAGTCTTTCTCTATAGCCTTGGACATTGGCCCGTCGGTAGCATAAGCCAAGGATCCTAACAACATTGAGAAACTATTCAGAGCATGATCCATAAGCTGCTGAATATTGAAAGATTTTTATATCGTTGAATTTTCTTTAGGTAGACCACAACAGTATCTTTCCATTTGTTCCTTTGAAGACACCTTCCAGAAAGAAGCTACCGGTAGGAAACTATCCCAAAATCTCTTGTTATAAGTGGTCAGAGTGTCTTGCTCTTTCATCTGAAGGTGGTTCCATGCCATCAAGACATCAGTTTCATACTCAACAGTCAACCAAATAGATGAGGACCACCTTTTGAACTTGACCCAATTACAATGCGCTTTTCCGTGTAGTGAAAGCATCAACCAACACGTTTGTGCATTTCCTTTGAGGTGGGAGCCACTTCACAAACCTTGGAAGCTTCTGTAAAGTCGACTATTGAAAAGGCAATGTCAAACTGTTGGATAAAGGATAAAGCTCGATGGTTGTGGCCGTAAAAGGTATGAAACTTGATGTTTTGGCCACCAATCGTCAGAACTATCCAAGGATTTGTCATCTTGATTCGAGCAATCATGAGAACTATCCGAGGATCTGTCATTTGAACTCGAGCTGGAACTAGAACTAGAGTCATCCTCAAAGTGAACAGGGCGACGATGTTTTTGTTTAGATCCATACTCTGCAAACACTGTGAAAGTGGGTTGTCAACCCAAATATCCCACTGAAGACTTGGGCTTCCGTCCTTTTTGTCAATGTTTTCGACGTCGTTACAGGCTTGGACACTCCAAGCAAGAAATCAAAGGCAACACATGAACAAAATCTGCAAATAATTGAACTTGGCTAGAGAGAGGGAGAAATGAAATGAAATGAAATGTTATATTAAACGTCTTCAAAAGGCCAAAATGACCTATGAGACCAAACTGATACAGTCCTTGTGGATCTAATCCAATGTCTGCGTACAAAAATATAATGAAGTAAGTGAGACTAAAACTAAAAGACTCAAATCGTCAGCCTGAAAATCATCATCATCATCATCCATGCCCGAGGATGCCCGGCATCGGGCGTTGTCGGAGAAAGTATTGCATCGGTCGTTGAAGAGCTTCGTCAATGTCCGCCTCTGTAAATAATCGTATTAGGCATCTCCCATGTCGTGCTAGAATAGTCCTGATTCTCTCGTGGAGCCTCCCTCGATGTCGTGGTCGCCCCCATAAACGTGGGCGTCTAGCTCTCCTGAGCTCAATGGCTTTGTCCACTAATATACCTCTGGTAGAAGTGGGCTCTGAAGTCTGCTGCGAAGCACGCTCATCCGGCTGCTGAGTCCCTGCTCTAAAGAAGTCAATGATCTCCCTCTCTGAATGTCTCCCACTACCTAGTCTCCTCAAGAGACTCTCCCTGTGTCTGTGTAGCTCTAGCAAAAACAATCCGAGTCATCTCTGATCCTGATATCTCATGACTCTAGCCAATGGTCCAAAGCCCTCTCTGAATAAACGGTGAAAGCAGCCTCATATCTCGTAGTATACCGGACAATGACAAATGTGATGTAACTCTATCTCTTGCTCTATATGACATAACTGTCATATCTTGGCTTCTGCTAGTACTCTCCTAAATCTGTAAGTCTCAATCTCTAGGTGATGCGATGATGTGCACATCTGACCAATAGCACATCGTATCCCATAAAATAAATGAGTGTCGATATAGGCCGGTCTGATCACATATCCATCCTCTGTTAGTTGGAGGAGATGCTCTCTATAGAAAGCCATCCTCATGCCCAACTATTGTACCGAAGAGAAAAAGGAGAGTCAACTCAGCACGGCGGAGTTCCGAGCCAAGATGCACTGGCCTCAAAGACTGGCACCCCTTTCAGTATTTATTTATTATTGCTTTGCAAAGGTAAACTCCCGAGGACGCAACTCCCTCAGAGGCTTTCCTTCCATATGCTCTCTAAGGAGTGGCCCTCTAGGCACTCTTAAACTTACAAGGGATCCCCAAAAGCATCAGTTCTAAAAGCAGGCAGTCCCACAGACAATGTCGTTGACTCTTCATAGATGGGCACAGGCTACACATGCTGCCGAAAAGTCGTTGTGTACCAACCAACTCCCAACTGCTATAGTCCTGTGCGCTACTAGCCCCTAGAACATAGTAACTCTCCTCGGTTGTCTGTTGTCCCACAACTGCTCCCAAAAACTAGTCAAGAACTCAGTTGTGAGACCCTTCTCCTACCATTAAAGTGTTGCAGCTCTGCGAGCCTCTCTATGTGCTGTCAGAATGTGTCGTCTTAAACGCCTTGTGTACTGGAAGAAAGGAACCCATGGGTGATCGGTTGAAGTGAAGGGATCCCGCCAGAACCACTCTCCTGGGTCCCTCTGTACTCGTACCAGAGACAGCTCTCCCAAGCCCAAAGCCGCTAGTGTCTTGACTCAAGATCTGCTGGGTTAGGATCAATGACACAAGTCCTCCCACATATGCCCACAACTCTAATCCTCTGCAAACAGCATTCTGCAACTTGTGGTGCCCCATCCAGAACTCTTGATGCACCTAGATCACTGAGCAATCATCTCATCCTTCAAGAACTCTTAATGCTCTCACAAAAGTATCCAGTCATCTCATCCAGATAAAAATCTTGATACACTAGAATCACATTCAGATCTCATTCACTTAGCCATCACTTCCATATCTCGTTGATCTCTAACAGATATCTAGATGCACTAAGTTCAAGTCATTCATCAGACAAAATGCTGCAAACATTTCATCTTTCTCTACATGTCTCTAACAATACACACATGAAAGAGCACATGTCATCAGTTCAATCAAGTAAATTTTCAATTTAATGTAAATATTTTCATAAAGTCATTCTGCAAAATATTGTCAGCATGTCAGTATCCCTAAAATCTCAAAGAGAAATTAGTGACTTTATTCAATCTCGGTAATTTGTGACGAAGGCGTAGAGTGGCTCCCCTTTTGTGCAGTCCGCATTGCATCAGATTCAACCTGTTGATGCGTAGGTAACTTTTGGCATAGACACTACTAATAATCCAAAAACTTCAAGACACAACTCAAAACTGAAGAGAATTTGCGATGTTCTCCTCCCCCATCCACTTTGCATCGAGAGCCAAAAAGTGACCTTGACCAAATTATCCGGTAGACTTAGCTTACCTTTTTTTTCTTTCCTTGTGCCCTGT
The DNA here is from genome assembly GCF_014529385.1 of Adiantum capillus-veneris. NCBI lineage: Eukaryota > Viridiplantae > Streptophyta > Polypodiopsida > Polypodiales > Pteridaceae > Adiantum > Adiantum capillus-veneris. The sequence goes on from NW_028221576.1 coordinate 71,875, forward strand.
GACCTCTTGGAGCCCCGCTGGCCTCCCCTCTCCACCGGCACCTCAACCTGAATCGTCGAATTTCTTTGATGAACCATTAGCTCATTCCCTTGCTTCTTCGGAATTTCTGATAAACTAACATCCGGTTTCCTTGGTTCTTTCTATTCCTTGGAAGACTCTTGCTCCGTTAAGGCGGACACTGGGTTGTTCTTAGGATAGCTCAATGAGATGGCATGCATACCAAAACCTTGCTTGGCATGTCACAGGAGTCTCTGAATGGAGTCAGACTTATTTGCAAACAATACCGTCAATTCTCTTTTGGTAAACCACAGCAAACCGCTCAATCTGGTCCTTCAAAGTGATCCTCCCAAAGAAGGACACTTGCAAATAGATATCCCAAAAGCTCTGGCAATAGTCATCCAAAGTGTCTTCCTTATTCATTCCAGATGATGCCAAGCCGTGATGACATCTTCTTCATATTCTTTTGTTATCCAGGCAGAAGTGAAAACTTTGTTGAATTTAACCCACTTCTTAGGTGATTCTTTGTGCAACAACAAAGTAGACCACCATGTCTGTGCATTTTCTTTTAAGTAAGATGTCGCCCTTCGACCTTGGAGCGTTCCGAGAAACGACCTTTCGAGAAGGCGATATCAAAGTGCTGTATGAATTCAAGGGCTTGATGGGTGTCCTGGTAGCCTGAAAATGTGTCAAACTTGACTGATTGACCTGTAACAGACTTGGACACCCCAAGTCTAACTTCTGTCACGACACGGGAGAGATTAACTTAACACACTTCACAATTTAATTGATTTGACACAGCCTGGCGTAATTCCATGCCAAGAGAGATTGGCCCCAAAGCCTTTCGGTATTTCTTTTTGTATTAATCTTTGAGCAAAGTACAACTCCCGTAGGGGACGTTTGCTCTCAGACTCTGCGTCCAAATGCTCTAAGAAGTGAGGACCCTAAGAGTCCTTTTATTCTTAGAAGGGATGCCAAAAGCAGTTAAAATCAAAAGCAAAGTATTCCCAAAAGCAACTTGGTCCAAAAACTACAAAAAGCAATCAGCGCAGTCGTAACTGTCAGCACAAAAAGCGGAATTCCGTACTGTTTTGCCACGTCAGTAGTCAAAGCGAATTCCGTACAGTCTGCCACATCAGCAGTCAACGCGTACCACAGGGGTCCGTACTGTTCTACCACGTCATCATCTACCCGTGTGTGTGTGTCCGAATAGAACTGCCACATCATCAATTTGTGACATACCCCCCTCTTGAAAGAATTGTAATCGCCATTCATTACGCCTGCGAAACAGACAGAGGCCATAAACCATTTCAGCAAATACTGACTCTAAGTACCGACGCACTAGAGACGACACGTCTAGTACTCGTACAAAGACGACAGTCACATCATTGCACATAACATCACAAGACATCACATGACAAATCAATCACAGAAAATTCATTCCATATCTCAAACCATGACTGCCAGCAACGTATTTAGTAACCGCATCTAGATCCATCCCAGACCTCATTGATGTCGGATTGACTAATCCTTATTGCAATCAATATAGGGATTTTTAAGACCGAAATGTTGCAGTCATTTCGTCTTTCAGTTCCTACACTCAAGCAAGTCACATGAGAGAGTACAAATCATTCATGTTCAATTTCGAAAATTCCATTGCAATACTTTTCCAGGGGCGGATGGTAATGGGTAAAGGCTGTAGTAATCCTTGTGCCTTATGCCTATCGAACTTGACCTTTTGGCATACTAAACAACTACGAACAAAGTCGTCCACATCCTTCTTGAGTCTCGGCAAAAAAAAAAACCCTTGCAAGGTGGTATCGATGCCGCTGTGACCTGTAAACGGTGGACAGTGGCACTCTGTCAAGACCTTTTTCCTCAAATGCTGTGTGACACACAACAACATTTTCTTCATTAAGTAGCCATCCCGTATGGAATACCTTGGAACTATCTCCATCAAGATACATTTGAAACACTAAAAGAAGAGAGATTGAAAATTATATTTTGAATATTTTAGAATTAGAAAAACCCTCTTTGGTTATATGTGATGTAAACAAATGAGATGGTGTTTTATATGAGATGGGAAGAGTTGTGATGTATGAATATTGAAAGTTGAGAATGCCCCATTCTGTATCCGAGTAAAAACATTGGTAAAGTCCGGATCTGTGGCGTACTGGTCAACCATATTCTTGAAGCTTCTGCGTCGAATCGCAAAAATAGCCAAGACGAGGGGCCATAAGCAATCACATGGCCTTCTTGCATCAAGACCGCTCCCAGACTACAACCACAAGCGTCACAAAAAACTTCGAATGGCTTTATGCAAGTCTGGCAAAGCCAACACTGGTCCTGTAGTCAATTTTTCCTGAAGTGTCGGAAAAGCAATCACACTGTTGGTCCCCACAAGAAAGGGCCTCCTCTTCTGAAAGTGCAATAAGTGCAAAGGCGAAGCTATATCTGCAAACTTCCGAATGAACCGCCGGTAGTAAGAGCACAAGCCCAAAAACTTAAATGCTTCGAAATTCATGAACATTCTTCAAGTCAGGCCCATCGCGGATAGTCTCAATTTTGGCGGGGTCCAGCTGTACTCCCGCTGCTGAGATGATGTGTCCCAAGAAATGTATCTCCGGCAAGAAAAACTCGCTCTTTTTGGCATTAATAACTAATCTATGATCGCACAATGCCTGAAAGACCTGTAGCAGATGGTGTCGGTGCTCTGCTTCATTCTTGGAGAAAACTATAATGTTATCAAAGAAAGTGCCGACAAAAGATCGATGCTCTCGGAAAATCCTATCCATCATTTGGTTGAAAGTTGCTGGAACATTTGTAAGTCAAAAGGGCATCACCAAAAAGCCATCTAAACCAAAGCTTGTCCGAAAGGCTGCCTTGTAGACATCTCTCGGAGCGATTCTGATATGATGATATCCGCTTTTCAAATCAATCCTGCTGAAACAAGAGGATCCCTGAAGTTTATCAAGAACATCATCGATCCTTGGAATCGGGAATATGTCCTTGATGGTGATTTTATTGAGAGATCTATAGTCAATGCAAATTCTCCAAGATCCCTCTTTCTTTAGTACTAGTAAAACCGGAGAACAGTAAGGTGAAGTACTAGGCTAGATGAGACCCTTTTCAAGAAGGTCTTTCACTTGGTTCATGATTTCTTCATTCTGGGCTCGGCTAACACGGTAAGGTGGCTGACTCGGTGGTGTAGTTCCAGGGATCACATCAATAGTGTGGTCCTCAGGACGAGATGGAGATTGTTGTTAGTCAACATGTGTGTGTAGAAATTCTTGTCGTTCTTTGTCCAATTCAGACATGTTCTTTCATTGTTCATCATTCAATTCTTTCAAATAGATCGAGTAAACAAAAAGACTGGATTTCATTAATTTTGAAATGGCCGAAGCTGACAATAGGGACGGACTCGCCCTTCAATTTTACATCAAGTGCAATTTTCCTGCCCTTCTCATTGGTCAAAGTCGCTTTTTAGGCCCGATAATCAACCACGAGTTGTTCTTATGGTACCAAGGGATTCCTAGGAGGACGTCACACCCTTCCAAAGGCATGATGTAAAAGTCCTCATGACCTAAATATCCTTGGCAATGCAAACAAAGTTTGCCAATGACAAGTGTAATGGCTACATCCCGTCCGAGTGCTATTATGCCCATAGTTACCCGGAACGCGGAACGGGAACGGCGACGGGATTCCCACGGAACGGGGGAACGGCTAGGGGTCCGGAACGGGAGGTATAAAAAACACCCAAATATTGCATTTTTTAGCTCCTTGTGTTTAAATACAAGGAGTATTAGAGTGCTTTGACTCTAATACTCACAAAAAACTTGTTTTGAAGACCATTCAACCTTGCTATGACTAGATGATGAGAGAGAGAGAGAGAGAGAGAGAGAGAGAGAGATTTGAGAGAGTGGGAGGGAGAGGAAGAGAGCTTGAAGGCTTGGAGCCTTGAGCCTTGAGAGAGTGAGCCTTGAGAGGGAGACATCTTGAGAGTGTGAGAGGGAGAGAGCTTGAGCCTTGAGGATTAGCTTGTGGAGAGAAAGGGGGAGGAGGCTGCATTTTATGAGTCCTTGAGGCCTTGCACACTCCAAAAAGAAGCCCAAACATTTACTTTAATTTTTTCAATTTTTGCCAGATTTGTTTGTAACTGTTGGCCGTTCCAGGGGCGTTCCGGAACGTTCCGGAACGGCCGTTCCGGTTTGCACTGGCCACCCGGAACGTCTGACGTTCCGGGACGTTTCGGAACGTTTGGGAAAGGAACTGCCCCCTGGAATGCCGGAACGGGGGCTAGGGGGTGTTCCCCGATAACTCTGATTATGCCTCCGCCAATGGCTCCATCCTGTCGGGCGTAATCTTGAGTCGAGCCGCCAATTCACGTAAAATCAAGTTGGCCTTGGCTCCTCCATCAAAGAAAATGAGGGCTTCCTGATCTTTTACTTTGCCCCATGCACGACAAAGTTCCGTACTTTCATCCATCTGACTTGGGTCGCTTCCAATGCAATCCAGTACCAGTCCTGCTTTCATCTTGCCTTTTCTGCCACGTTCTTCCGCTGCTCTAGAATTCTCAAGCCTTTCTCAGTTTGTCCTCGTTGTGCCTTTTTGGGGCACTTTGCGGAGATGTGCCCTTGTTCCCCGCAACCAAAACACTTCCCTCTTTGAGATAGTCGGCTCTTTGTTCCGCAGTCAAACGGGATCGTGCATCCTTCTTTTTCTGGGAGTTCTACTTCTTTCTATTGTCGTCTGTTGAGGTCTGTCCGGTCCTTTGAGTCAAAACTTCATCAGTGGGAATGTATCGAGAATCCCCGCTTAGCATATCCCATCAGTTGTTGTATGGACTCGAACTTTTGCGCCAAGGCAATAATCTCGGATCTCTGTAGAAAGTCCGCAGCAAAACCGCTCAATCTGTTATTTGAAAGTGACCTTCTTAAACAAAGAGGTCGGTAGAAAAGAATCCAAAACCTTTCATCACAATATGCGTCCAAAGTGTCACCCTTGGTCATCCGAAGATAGTTCCAAGCGGTTCTCACATCTCGTTCATACTCCTAGGTCAACCAAGAAGAAATAAAGAGCCGTTTGAACTTCAACCACTTGGTTGGGGCTTCTTTCCTCAGAAGTAGAGTGGACCACCATGTTCGTGCATTTCCCTTCAAAAATGATGCTGCCCTCTTGATCTTGGAGTGCTCTAAATAGACGAAATCATATTGGTTGGCTCTATAAAAGTGTTTCTTTTTTGCATAAAACATGTGATTGTCGGAGTTGGAACTGTCGGAGGATGAATCCTCCGTAGAACTATCAGAAACTGGTCGGAATCTGATCTTCTTTGCCCTTTTCTTGTTCTTTCCAAAATTTTGTTTCTTGCTTCACTTCTTGCCCTTTCTGTCCTCCTCGCTCGAGTCGGAAGAGGAAGAGCCAGAAGAACTGTCAGAAGAAGAGGAAGAAGAACTGGGTATTTCTACGAGACGCACACACTTCTTCTGTTTTCGTGTAGTTGCAAAAGAAGATTGACGGCCCAAGTAACCGGGGTAGTCAATCCCCTTGTTGCGCTTCTTCAATTGCTTCTTTGATGGCTTCTTCGTGTCTAGAAGCTGATTGATTCTGGTCCGAACAACATCATGGAGTTCTTCTTCAGTGAACATCCTCGGACTGGGAGGTTTCTTGATTGCCGGTTTGATTGGTGTCTCAATGGCTTTTTGCCAATGAGTATGCAATTTATCCATCGGGTGCCGGGTCAAAAATTTTGCATACTGGGGATCCTTGGCAAACTGAAGCATTTGCTTTGCGCACTCGTCAACCTGTTGTTGACGTGCGAGGGCCGAGGTAGCCCATACTCATTCTGCGTTGATCAGCTTGAATTTCCCGTACTGCCTCCCGCTTCAGAGGTGGCAGACGGAATCGTCTGATTCTTTTTGGAATCCATAGGTGCCGCGAGAAGAAGGATCGGATTTCCCGGTAGAAGAGAAATCGGCCGTGCTCTGATACCACTGTAACAGACTTGGACACCCTAAGTCTAAATTCTGTCGCGACACGAGAGAGATTCACTTAACACATTTCACAATTTAATTGATTTGACACGGCCCGACGTAGTTCCGTGCCAAGAGAGATTGGCCCCAAAGAATGGCGCCCTTTCGGTATTTCTTTTTGTATTAATCTTTGAGCAAAGTACAACTCCCGTAGGGGACATCCGCTTTTAGACTCTGTGTTTAGATGCTCTGAGAAGTGAGGCCCCTAAGGGTCCTTTTATTCTTACAAGGGATGCTAGAAGCAGAACCCAAAAGCAATTAAGATCAAAAGCAAAGTATTCCCAAAAGCAGCTTGGTCCAGAAACTGCAAAAAGCAGTCAACACAGTTTACGACAATTCTGTACAGCTATCAACGCAAAAAGCGGAATTCCATACTGGTCTGCCACATCAACAATCAGCACGTCCGTACAGTCTACCATGTCAGCAGTCAGCGCGTCCGTACAGTTCTGCCACGTCAGCAGTCAACGCGAATCACGAGGGTCCGTACTGTTCTACCACGTCATCATTTATCTGTGTGTGTCCAGGTAAAACTGCCACCTCAACAATTTGTGACATGACCTCACAGCTTGGACTGTTTGGTCTTCTTGTTCCTTTTCTCATTGCTTGAACTATCAGAAGAGGACAAGATCTCCTCCTTTGAACTGCTAAATGGCTCCTTGTGCCTTCTAGACTTTTGTAAAAGTCTATTTTTCTTGCTTTTTCTTAGCTTCTTCTGTCACAGGCTGGACACTCCAAGCGAGAAATCAACCACACAAACAAAAACTGCAAATAATTGAATTGAACTTGAGTAGCGAGAGAGAAGAGTTGACACGACACCACAGAGTTCCACGCCAAGACGCACCAGCCCCAAAGGCTCGCGCTCCTTTCGGTATTTCTTTATTATTGCTCTTCGCAAAGTATAGCTCCTGAGGATCCAACTCTCTCCAAAACTCTGCGTCCAGATGCTCTATAGAAGAGTGGCCTTGGCACTTATAAACGTACAAGGGATGCCCAAAAGCAAAGCCCCAAAAGCATCAAATCCAAGAGCCCTTATACCCAAAAGCATCTACTCCAAAGGCAAAACTGGCAAAATATGCCAGCGCATTTTTTGGAAATCCGTACAGCCCTGCCACGTCAACATTTAGCTGCCACGTCAACACTATCAACACGTTTTATGAAAATCAGTCCCCTCCCCAATGTCAAGCTCTTGATAGTTTTGGGTTAGGCCCCTCGATCGGTGCTCATAGGTTCTTTAAGTTGGTAGGGGTTAGGATTTTTAATCCCTAACCCCCCTTAGGACCCTCGGCCAATCTTCTGGGTTCAATTCCTCTTGTCCACTAGGCCATGGCAAGCCACATCATCACTGTGTGACATTTCCCCCTCTTGAAAGAATTGTTATCGCCCTTGATTATGCCTACAAAGCAGCCAAAGGACAGTGACTTTCTTTAGTAGACACTGAATGTATGTACCCATGCACTAAACTCCACCAAAACCAACACATCAGTCATTGATCAATCACATTTCTCTCAAGGGTCTCGGATACAAATCTTGATCATTGTAACCATTTAGCAATCACATCCGTTGATCTTTTCACAGATGTCTTGATCTACTAAATCTTGTTACTATCAGATTCGTATCCTTGCTTTCACATTTCAATCAAGCAAACCATACACATAACCATTCTTACAAGACAGTACATGCACATAGCATGCAGTTCACAAAATCACACACTTGGTTCACACTGAACACCGTGTTTCAATCATTCAATCTAGCCATCTCATCCCGTCCAAACTCTTGATGCATTTAGATCACTATGCAACCATCTCATCCTCCCTTCCGGAACTCTTGATGCACTCACAACAGTATGCAATCATCTCATCCAAATAGAAATCTTGATGCACTAGAATCTCATTCAGTTCTCATTCACTTAGTCATCACATCCAGATCTAGCTGATCTCTAACAGATGTCTAGGTGCACTAAGTTCAAACCATTCATCAAACAAAATGTTGCAAATATTTTATCTCTCTACATGTCTCTAACAATACACACATGAAAGAGCATATGTCTTCAGTTCAATCAAGGAAATTTCCAATACAATGCACATATTTTCATGAAGTCATTCCGCAAAATACTGTCAGCCTATCAGTATCCCTCAAATCTCAAAAAGAAATTAGTGACATTATTCAATCTAGACAATCTGTGACAAAGTAGTGGAGTGGCTGCTCTCTTGTGCATACCAAATTCAACCTGTTTGATAACTTTTGGCATATACATTGCTAATTGCTTCAAGGTATAGCTCACACTGAAGAGAATTTGTGATGTTCTCCTCCTCTATCCACTTTGCATCGAGGGCCAAAAAGTACCCTTGACCAAATTATCCTGTGAACCTAGCTTACCCTTATGTTCTTTTCTTGTGCCCTGTGACCTGTTGGTAGCCCAGCTCGCCTCCCTTGTCCACTCGCACCTCAATCTGAATCATTGGAATTTTTTTATGAACCATCAGATGATTCCTTTGCTTCGTCGGAACCCTCGGATGCACTATTATCTGATTCCCTTACTTCTCCGGAATCCTCTGATGAATTTTCATCCCGTTTCCTTGATTCTTTCTCTTCATTGGAAGACTCTTTCCCTGTTGAGGTAGTAGATGAGGGCTCCATATTCATAAGTAGTTAATACTACGCGTGCAATGAGCCTTCCAAGCATCAATTGGCGTTGTGTATAGACATGGTGGTCTACTCTGTTGTTACACAGAGAAGCACCTGAGAAGTGGGTAAAATTCAAGAGAATTTTCACTTCTGCGTGGATAACGGAAGAATAAGAAGAAGATGTCATCATGGCTTCGCATCATTTGAGAATGATTAAGAAAGACACTTTGGATGACTACTGCCAAAGATTTTGGGATACCTATTTGCCAGTGTCCTTGTTTGGAGGGTCACTTTGTAGGACTAGATTGAGCGGTTTTGTTGTGGTTTGCCAAAAGAGATTCGGCGATATTGTCTGCAACAGAAGTCGGACTCCATTCAGAGACTTATGGGACATGTCAAGCAAGGTTTGGTATGCTTGCCGGCTCATTGGCGTATCTTACGGACAAGCGAGTGTCCATTGACAATCTAGTGCAATTTTGTTGGACCTACTCCATACTTTGTGGCTGTTGGACTGCATCTCCTGACTTTGCCAGGGCAGCTTGGCAGCACAACATTCAATTTCTAAGGTCATGTGGACAAACATCTATAATCAATATTAGTACAAGGCACTGCTCACTCCAGGATGGTTCATAATGAACTCTTATCAGCTGCCTTGAAGAGGGGATGCATCGTGTGTTGTATAAATCTCAGATTTGTACTATCTTGTAGTCCAGGCCATTCAAGCAACCAATGGAAATGGGATTCACTAATAAAAGAATCCACTTTTGTGGCCCAAACAAGAGAAAAGCCTTGCATGCACAAGAAGATATCACTAAATGTGTTTCCCTGCATTTGCACATAAAAATTTAAGATAGAACATACCCAAACTCATTCTGTTGTTTGAAGGGGCACCATCAGTCCCTATCGAAACACACACACCTGCAGTCAGCATTTCCTGAATAGGAGCAAAGCCAAGCATCCTCAAATTTGATGCTGGACAATGCGACACCTTTACAGAAGCTTTGGCCATGAGATCAACCTGTGGCATACAATGTTGCAGAAAACAAGATAAGTATAGACTGCATGTACCTACCACAAACAAAGAGCAAAAGCCACCCAGGTAACAGCAGCGGGAAGAGGGGTACCTCATTAGGGTTTACCCATACAGAATGCGCTGCAAGTAGGTTGCTATCTAAGAGCCCAATTTTGCTTAGATATGTTACCGTTCCATGCTCAATATTTCTAGTCTCTGATACATGCTTATTCTCAAAAGCGATTTCCGCCACATGCTGCAGGACAAGGCATGCATTGTTCAGTCAGGAAAGTCTAAAAGAGTCCTACCATATGTTAAAAAATAATCTCTATTTTCATTTAAATGACAACACACTGCACATACTATCTGTCTAATCCTGTTTTAGCACATACGTGCAATGAGCTTTGAGAACTTGCAGGTTTTGCATCTATGACTGACAGTAAAATAATTTTTTTCTTATATGGTACACGGGTTTCATCTTGATTTCTTCTCAAAATAATTAAAATTGCCTTCAATCAGATTTAGAAATGAAGTGTGCAAAGTTGGGTGTGTACATTTTGTCCTGTAGAGAAGGATAGGCTTGGGCAAAGGTAATGGCTTTAATGTAAAGCGCAGTTCTTTTGCATAAACGAGACAAAGAAGTAGCACTTTAGACACAATTACGACAATGGTTACCATTTAGAAACAAGCTGCAGCCTACCATATGAATTCCTGTGCCACACTTGTCCGCTAGTTCCTTTGTCTTTAACAATAAATCATCTGTTGCATTGAGTATCTGTCTCAAGCCAAACCACACATGTATGCGGCCTCCAGCTGAACCATGAAATTTACTGAATAACTCCTCTTGAACCTGCAGCAGGCAATAGCTCGAATACTTACAAAGGAGAGTTCTAGATGGATAAAATGCTTGTAAGTGGGCAACTCTATCAAGATGCTCATTACTCTTTGCCTGAGCATGCACAAGCAATCGTTGTTCTTTTGTAAAAACCCACCCATCGGGCTACATCAATCACAGACAGACTCTCCCAAGATAGAACCAGAATACACAATGTCTACGTGCAAAAATGGGAGGAGGAGTGGGCCAAAGTGGCCTATACTGCTAGCGGAGGCCATGCTCCATGGAAAAGAAGGCCCTGGCCACTAGAGGCTAACAAAGGCCTGGTGCCATCTCCCAGGCCACAGCCCGATGCAAGCACATCAACTTCGTGAAACACCCATTAGCGCATACAAGGGATGTTGAGAGTATTAACATTTTTCTCCTGTGATTATTTGTGACTGATACATGCAAAATGTAGAACACACCTTTAAACAAGAATCTGTTGTCTCAGAGTCCCAGGATACAGGCAAACCTTCGCCAGTGTCCATGGTAGAACGAGCAAGGCAAGCACGTATCCCTAAGCGTTCAACGGCAGAAACCATTCCTTCTACATGTTGACCACCAGCTTCTGCAAAGCAAGTTACCTGACAAAGGTAT